>NC_068356.1:3766367-3843560 GCF_020536995.1 Dreissena polymorpha
TTATGATGATCATGATCATGATGATAATCACGATGATTATGATAATGCTGCTTATGATAACGATGTTGACGAGTATTGTTTTCCTTTATGAATATTATTGGTATTGGTTTTATTGTATGATGATGATGATGATGATGACGATGATGATAATGGTGATGATGGTGATGACAATGATGATGATGATGATGATGATGATGGTGATGATGGTGATACTGGTGATGCTGGTGATGATGGTGATGATGGTGATGATGATGATGATGATGATGATGATGATGATGATGATGATGATGATGATGATCACGACGACTACGACGACGAAGAAGAAGAAGAAGATGATGATGATGATGATGATGAAGAAGAAGAAGAAGAAGAAGAAGAAAGAAGAAGAAGAAGATGATGATGATGATGATGATGATGATGATGATGATGATGATGATGATGATGATGATTATGATGATGATGATGATGATGAGATGGAGGAGGAGGAGGAGGAGGAGGGCGAATGGAAAATGTCGTTCATGCATTTTCTTTGCTTCGAATGGAAAATGTCGTTTATGCATTTTTTTGCTTATAAAGTAACAAAGATACACATTTTATTTTATTTTATATCAAGTCCACATTGTTATTTTGTGTTGCCTTAAAAGATTTGAAAACTGATACGTCAAGTAAGTTTGCCTGAGTTATAACAATCTTTGTAGTAAAAAAAACCCATTCAATTTCGGCTTGCAAAATCCCAATTAAAAGTCACAATAAATATGATAATTATATACAAAACATGGTACTGTTAACTACAAAGCTGAACATTAGTATTCTTCTAAAACGCGTACATTTTGTGTTCGCATATTGGGTTTTTACATGTGGGTTAATTGTTGTCTTTAAAAGCGTATTAGTGACATTTCGAAATATTAATTACACATGTAGTTCAGTAATAATTTGCTTCTTTGAAGTCGAACTTTATTTATACGAAGGAAAATTAACACCAAAATTCAGCTTTGTTTTTAGAATAATTAGTGTTTGTATTTATTTTAATATTTTTGAAGGGTCACATACTGGAATAGGCCTTGTAGGGGTCGTTCAATAACTAGTTTTTGACTGTTCTATACGGTCTAATTTGTTAAAGTCGACGGTAAATTAAATGTTTGATTTTACTTATTTTTCTTCAAAATTGAATCGCCGTTTTTCTGAAGTCCTCTAAAATTGCTTAATTATGACAGGCATGATACACGTCGACATTTTCTTATAATATGACAGTCCGTGACAATGTAAATAAACTGTAATACGACAGACCGTGACAATGTGAATAAACTGTAATACGACAGTCCGTGACAATGTGAATCGACTGTAATACTACAGTCCGTAACAATGTGAATCGACTGTAATACGACAGTCCGTGATAATGTAAATAAACTGTAATTCGACAGTCCGTGACAATTTGAATCGACTGTAATACGACAGTCCGTAACAATGTGAATTCACTGTTATACAACGGTCTGTGACAATGTAAATAAACTGTACTACGACAGTCCGTGACAATGTAAATAAACTGTAATACGACAGTCCATGACAATGTGAATCGACTGTAATACGACATTCCGTGACAATGTGAATCGACTGTAATACGACAGTCCGTGACAATGTGAATCGACTGTAATACGACAGTCCGTGACAATGTGAATCGACTGTACTTCTCGTCATTAGTCTATCGGGAATTAAATCTGCCCTGTATCCGCACCATCCTACTATCTGTAACACGATATATAGGTATTATATAAAGTCATGTTGCTTTCACGATCTTTATTAAGTATTTAGGTATTAATATAATTGAATTTCCAAGGTGCGCCCAAGAAAGTGTGTCACTTAAGAGTAAATTTTAAGCAAAAGTTGTCGTTGTCAAAATACTGAAAATAGCCCATCGGAAAGAAAATACGCTGGGCGTTTGTATTACGGTGTTCAGTTGATGAAACGAAATAAACAAACATCAATACTTGCAAGCGAACATCTGTATTTTAAGTCCGTAATAGCATCATCAAGAATAAGAGTAATATGTTTGAATATCAATAATTATAAGAGTAAATACTTTCTAGAGTACCGCCCACTAAATACTTTTAATTGTACAATACATGTATTTAGATATTTTGTCTACTGGACATTTTACGATCTAGTCACCATTTAACGTTTTACATGCATTTGTCAACGAGCAATCGGTTATGCTGCTGGTGTAAATTGAATCAGTATGTATTATACGTTCGTTCTGTATGTACAGAAACATGCTATATATATTCGTATTCGTTATATTATATGACTCATGTTGCTTACATTTACTAGTATTAGGAATCGGCTTCTTAAAGGCAGGATAAACTTGCGAACAGTAAAAACAATTAAACAAAACTAAAGTTTCGCCGACCTACAAACCATACTGTTTGGTTAGTTGTTAATGGAAACAAGCAACTTGTGTTTTGGCCTCATGGTACAACTTTCTTTTAACCGACTCGATCGATCTTGATTTTCTCTAAAAATATTCACTGATTTAGGCATTATAACCTTCACGAAAATTACATTAATGGATATTCTTAAACAGGTGTGCACCTTATCAACGAAGATTGAGAAACACGATGCTTCAATAAACAAATGTTAGGCGACTTGGCTGTCATAGAGTAGCAAGTAAGTATTAAATGACAAATATTTCAGGGCGGAGATTTTATTATTAACTAATGTACTTTAGCAGTCACGTTTCATCTATCTTATTTAATCGTATAAAAAAAGAACAAACACATCAAGATGCAAAAGTGTGAACAAAAACTAAACCCATTTTAGCTGATAAAATGTACTCCAATCAATTAATACACTCTTGTTTATGTCAATGTTTATTTATTGCCACAATGATTAAGTTGATTTAAAACTTTAATTACAATTGCATTTTAGTTTGATCAGGCAGTGATTAAATTCAGTTTATAACCCATCAATACAAAAGTAAAACTTATGTATGCTTTATATGTACGACGATGTTGTACATTTGGAACTTAAATACGGACACAATAAGTGTTTCTTAGTTTCAAAAGAATAAAGTAGAAAATACTAATTTGATGCCATTCCGAGTCATAATTTTAACGAACGCAAATATCTGTGACAATATATTTCTAACATATAAAGAGCAAATATGCCTAGCAAATATCATATTCATAACTCTACTATAACAATACATTTCATGTAAGGATACATTTTTATTACCCCGAACGCTTGGCGGACAGTTTATCCATTACACCGTGTTTTTTTCCGGATGTTTAATTTTACCTCGATAGGACACTATATTCCGCTGTATGAGTTGAATCTGGAAGAAGGACACTAAAACTATAACCCAGCTATGGCAGTAAAGTGTTATGTAATGATCGATTTTGCAATTTAGCGGTTGAATTGCGACACTCTACCAGTATCTATTACACCACCGCGACTTTACTGCTGAAACTGAGGCTGTTATAAAGAGTTTTGATACCTTTAGACGAATGTTGTTTCACAACTGTGTATCGTGTATTATTTTATGAACTTGGGGAAACTAGAATTGAAACACTGTGAAGGCCATTTTGTGTTTGAGGAAAATGAAACGTTTATGTGTTTTCGATTTAGCAATTAAAAATTTAATACTTGCAAAGACACTGTGCTGCATCGAATATACTTATATAAAAATGTTTTCTCGTAAAGACGCATTTTTTTGTAATTGAAGATAGCGAACGTGATGTATGTGGTGTGTTGGTAAATGCTTAAAAATGCGTGTAAAAAAACATCTTGTTTTCTTAAATAAGCAAAGATTGTTTTAGTTTCCCATCGCAACAAAAACATCAACTATCTTCGCATTGTTCATCTTTCGTCATTTGTAGAGCATAAAAAGTGCTAAAATTCATCAATAACATCTAACATAGTCTGTTGACCTTCTTAAATAATTCACTTTACCCAGGAAGTTTTTATAAAGGAACAGATAATACGGTGCCCTTAAAGGTGCCTTTTCACAGATTTTGGCATTTTTTTACTTATTCATTAAATGCTTTATATCGATAAATGTAAACATTGGATCGTAAAAGCTCCAGTAAAAAATCAAGAATAAAATTTAAAAAAGGAAAAGAACATTGCCCGGACCAGGTTTCGAACCAGTGACCCCTGGAGTCCTGCCAGAGTCCTGAAGTAAAAACGCTTTAGCCTACTGAGCTATTCCGACGAGTACACTTACTTGACGTATTTTATACCTTATATAAGCAATATTCGTAGTTTCACAAAATTTAACGACAAAAACAGAATTCTCCAAATTATTCAATCGTTTCGCGTTGCAACGCTTTATAATTTTTAGGCTTTAAAATCTTCAAAAGATGCATATAATGGCTATATTAGACCATGGTAAATGTTCAGTATTACTGTTTCCTCACAAATATCATAACTAAAACGAAAATTTGCGAATCTGAAACAACTTTTTTCAATTTTGTCAATTTACCAAAGCGTGAAAAGATCCCTTTAATATACTATTAAGTAAGAAACCTAAAAAATGATTTGCCTAATTTCGCAAAATGGTGCATCGTGGAAAGTGTAATGCGGTTTTAGTTTATCTTGCTGTTCTAAATTTAAGCATTTTATCATTTCACTCCAAAATTGACGAATATGGGAAGATTGTCAACCATATAACACAATTCTTTGGTATTAAAATAACAAGTACAAATAATACGGATTTACTGCATTTTTAAAAGATCAAATATGGACACAGTGTACACAATTCAGATAAACGTCAAGTTACTAATTTCTTGTAAATCTTTATATACAAGGAGTTTCTAAATTCATTTTTATATGCAAAAAGAAACACAATAACAAATACCAAATTTGACAGACATTCATTGGAAGCAGAAAATGGTATAAAATGTGTTACCTGCTTATGATAACCAATGAGTTATTCCTCGACAAATTAAATATGATATTACTATCTCGTAACTTATTAACGTTCATTATACACATAACCTTATCGTTTTAAGTTAGTTAGTTGTTAATAGTGATCAGTAAACATTTTTGTCAAATAACGGCTGTTCAGTGAGCGATTATCTTTCAACAAAAGAAAACTACTTTTCACACATACAACAATTTTATATACAAAGTTTTAGTGAATGGAGTGACCATGCTCCGCTATGCTTTTCATTGTTATGCAATAATAGATTTCATAGCGAAGAAAGACAATCAGGTATTAAATATAAATGGAATGACTCCCTGCAGGAACCATTTCGATCAGGGATTATTCGAATTTTACCAACTTTTAAGGATATTGTGCGTAATATTAACTGCCCTGACAGGGACTCAATTAATGTTTTGATTGATAAGTTTTCAAATACTATCCGCGATGTTGCGGATCCATTGTTTGCCAAAGAATGTTTTTATTCAAATGATGTTTATTTTGAGGGTTACAGTTAAAGAGATAAAGATTGGTTTGATCATGATTGTAGTGTTGCGCGTAATATGTATTTAGAAGCGCTCAGGTTGTTTAATGTAGACAAAAGTAATACAAACAGGTCTATTTTGCGTGATGCAAAAACTAATTACAAAAATATTGTTAGAAAGAAAAAGCACGCCGATTATAATAAACGCGTGTCCGAGTTAGCAAATTTACGCAAAAGTAGGCCAAGAGACTTTTGGAAACATTTTAAATCTAGATCTTCAAAAACATCTACCAAAATTTCTCTACATGAATTTAAACATTATTTTGAAAATTTAAGCGCAGACATTGCTACGGATAAGAATAATGATGCGGAAAATTTTAATAGTTTTTATAACTTTGATAATCCTAATACTGTTTACCCGGAGCTTGATGATCCAATTACAGTTCAAGAAATAATAAATGCTGTTAAGCTACTGAAGCGGAACAAATCTTGTGGCAGTGATAATCTTTTGAACGAGTATTTTATTGAAAGTGTTGATATATTAGCCTTACATATATGTGATTTATTTAATTGTGAATTGAACTCCTGATATTATCCTGAAAAGTGGACCGATGGAATATTTTTCTCTCTACAGAACAGAACAGAACAGAACATAAGTTTATTACGACTTGTACATAGTACATCGTCAGTCTTAACCTTGTAATTATACATACATCAACAGGTCATGTGAATAGGAAGTGATCATACAGTTATAAGTAATATACATTCAATCTAACGTTCAATCATGCAAGTAGTTTGAGGAAAAAGAAAATAGCATTTTTACAAACTATTTATGTGGCAGGGTGGCTATCTAGTTATCAACATTTACGGAAATATACTAAATTAGAATTTGATTATCTTGCGCATAAAATGTGTATTATTATGTTAATAATAATAGTAAGACATAACACACATATTTTGCATATATTACATAGTTTCCATAAGGCATCAAATTAAACAATCAGACACGTCTGTTTTACATCTGTATGTAAAAAAAAAAAGAAAGAAAAAAGTAATACTTTTTTGTATTGAACAAAAGTTGGGCATGTAACATATAACATATGATTCAGTATGCTCACAGTAATACTATTAAGTAACGAATAGCTATCTGATTGATAGGATTACATACATACACAAAATAACAAACAATAACATAAACAAAGAAGCGAACCCGCGGAACAGAAGAAAAAATCAGCTGGTCGTATTATGTACAACATTCAATAAGGACTTTCTAGCAAAAAGAGCTTCTTTCACAAAAACGGATAACTTAATAACGTCTTTTTTAGAACATGTTCTCATAAGGCTTAGGAATTTATATACTGATGGTCGCTGGTAATAATATGATTTTATATATTTTTTCCTGATATCGTTATAACAAGGGCAGATTAACATAAAGTGGTATTCATCTTCTATATCACGTGAGTTACAACAACTGCAATACCTTTCTTCCCTTGCTATGCGATTATTAATGTACCTACCCGTTTGAATTCTTAATGGATGGCATGACATTCTTAATCTACAGAAATAAAATCTGAGGCTTTTAGGTAAGACATCTAAATATTTTTCATACTCGAACGATAATTTAAATTCTTTGTACAATATTAAAACTGGACTTTCAAGTGTTTGAAGCCAGTGTTGTTTAAAGCAATCTAAGATTCTACATTTAAATTCAGTTAGAAATGTGTTTGTGTTAACATAGTGACCATTTTCAAACACGTAAGCGAACCCGTAATCGTTGAGCAGCTTTTTCACATTTGATACCCAATTTTTCTTGCCATTAATGCAATCTTTAAGAGCCTCATTATAAACAACACTTAGTATAATATTATCACTGTCTTTAATTTTAAACCAATATTTAATTATTCTAATGTATCTGTGTATATATAGAGGATATCTGCCCAGTTCACCATATACTGCAGCAGAACACGAATTGCTTTTTACTCTTAGTAATCTTTTACAAAATTTAAGGTGAATCCTTTCTAGTTCCTTAGATTTGGTGTAACCCCAAACTTCGCACGAATAGTTTAGTATTGGTGTTACAAATGCATCAAATAGTTGACAAAGGGTTTTTGGCGAAAGATCAAAGTCGTCGCATTTGCAAAATAAAACATTTAAAGCTTTCAAGGCCTTTCCATTGAGATGTTTAATGTTTTTACAGAAGTTTCCTGTGTAATTCAAAACAGTACCAAGGTAGTTGAAATCATCGACTACTTCTATTGGTTGGCTATTATAGGTCCATTTTTCGTTTGCTAATAACGCCCCACGTTTTCGGAAAACCATTATTTTAGATTTTGATGTATTTACAGTAAGACCCCATGTGTTACAATATGAAAACAAAAGATCTAAATGTCGCTGGGTTTCCTCAGGAGTTTTACCTATAATAGCCATATCATCAGCAAACAACAACAAAATCAAAGTTAAATCATCAATACTTAAGCCGGCATCAATGTCACACTGCAAATATAACTCTAGATCTTCAACAAATAGTGAAAACAAAAGAGGTGACATCACCTCGCCTTGTCGTAAGCCAACAGCATAATTGAAATATTCAGAATAAGAAGAGCATACCTTAACACACGATTTCACTTTTTGGTACATATCTTTAACAATTCTAAGTAATTTTCCATCAATACCAGTTTTAAACATTTTTAACCACAGTGCATTTCTATAAATGGAATCAAAACACTTCATCATGTCAACGTAAATGACATAGAGCCTCTTATTTTCATTGAGGTATTTCTGAACAAGAGAATGTAAAATAAAAATTGGATCTACTGTGGAACGCCCTTTACGAAATCCGAACTGCGCATCCGAAATACTGTTATTGTCCGTACAAAACTTTTCAATGCGTTTATTTAGGACTGTAGTAAATAGTTTTGACAAACAACTTAAAAGTGTAATACCACGATAATTATTAACCTCGCTTTTGTCGCCTTTTTTATGTAGTGGTATTATCAAGCCTTCCATCCAGCTTGCTGGGTAGTAACCTGAATTTAAAATACCGTTAAAAATATCACATAAATGACTGGCTAGAATATCAATACATTCCACGAAATACTCGTTTAATAATTGATCATTGCCCGGGGTTTTATTACGCTTGAGCGATTTAACTGCACAGCGTATTTCACTTACGGTAATAGGCTGGTCAAGTTCAGTGTTAAAACTAGATAAATTATTAAAATCATGTTGTCTACAAAAATATTCTGCTTCTTCGTTGTAACAATTAGATAAATCGTTACTTAAATTTGCAAAGTATTCTTTAAATGTATTAATAGAAATGCCAGCATTGTCAGATATTGGTTTACTTTTAAAATATTTCCAAAATTCTTTTGGTTTACATTTTTTCAGACGTTCAATTTCTTTCATTTTTGCCCTATAACTGTTATTTTTACATTTCCTTGTGGTTTTTTTATAAGTAGATTTGCGTTCCATTAAGAGTACCCCATTTGCGTTATTTTGGTCTGAATTGAAAAGGCGTAGTGCTTGCAAATACGATTCTCTCGCAGAGTTACAGGCATCATTAAACCAATCTGCGTTTTTTAAAACAGTATTTTTGTGGAAAAAAGGCTTATTATTGACAAAATAGCACCTAGAAAACAATGGATTAGCCACGGATCTAACAATTTCAGAAAAATCTTCAACCGTTTTATCAATAGAATCTCTACATGATACATCGATATTTTGAACAATATTGTTAAAACGTGGTAAGTGTCCAATAATGCCTGAACGAAAGAGCTCCTTGTTTTCATCACTCCACTTGCATTTAATTTCGTACTGTGGATTATCGTTCTGAACAGATTTTGGGCATGCTAATGAAAAACGCAACGGAGCGTGGTCACTCCATTCATTAAATGGATCAATAGTAAAATCATTGATAAGTGAAAAATGCCGTTCATTCATTAAAAGGTAATCAATAACAGAACAACCGTTATTCGAACAAAACGTGTAGTTACTAGTATTAAATATACGCCCGTTCGCAATACGCAGTGACGTAGATTTACACAGATCTATCAATTTAATACCGTTGCTATTTTGAACATTATCAACCGAGGCCCGTACAGGGGTACAATCGGGATCATAGTCAGGATCATCTAATATATTATTTATACAATCAAAAGGGATAAAATCGCATTTATTACCAATCCTACTATTTAAATCACCACATAAAACTACACATCCAAGCGAATTAAATACAGAAATATCATGTTCAATTGTATCAAAAAATCAATATCAACAAAATTATTGGCCGGCGATTCCTCACCCCAAATATATGCACCGCATAAATAAACATCTTCAGCAGTATTAAAAAAAAGGTGATCTTATTTTATCCAAATAATAGTGTCATGGTGATTTTTAATTATGTTAATGCCATCTTTCAGATGATCTTTATACAACAAAATAATGCCTCCGCTATTTCTTCTAGCTCTACGGTTTTGAAATTTTATATAAAAATTGTGTGATTTATAACCATTTAAAGAAATTACGATTTTAGAGTTAGTCCATGATTCATACAAAAATGTAAATGTCAGAAGTAGCTAAAATGTTAACAAAGTCATGCGATTGCTGTTTCTCTTTAGAAAGTCCATGAACGTTCCATGAGAGGACTGAGAGCTCACCCTCGGCGTCCCCCTAGTCCCTTACCGGTTTACCGTCCACATAGAGCGTATCGTACACCAGACAAGCACGTTTGCCTTGTTCTCTCGCGTCCTTCATCTGCCTTACTAGTTTCCGGCGCTTATCAGATATAGCCTTGGGAAATTGTTCAAACATGGAAAAGTTGGTACCCTTGAGTTCTTTCCATTCCCGACGAACACGCTCGCGATCTTGGAAAAAGGTAAATTTGGCGACCACATTTCTAATTTTTCCGGGTATCGGTTGGCCTGGTGACCGGTGAACACGTTCAAACCTGATCGAGTCCACCATGTCCCTACACAAGAATGGTTCAAAAGAAGATGTAAATAATTATAGAGGGATTACTTTAGTTAGCTGTTTATCTAAGCTCTTTACAACCGTTTTAAACAATCGCATTGAAAATATTTGTTACGAAAATAATACTATTTCGGACGCCCAATTCGGATTTTGGAAAGGGCGGTCTACGACAGATGCAATATTTATTCTTCATTCTCTTGTTCAAAACTTTTTATTTGAAAATAAGAGATTATATGTAATTTTTGTGGACATGATGAATTGTTTTGATACTATATATAGAAATGCATTATGGTTAAAAATGTATAAATGAAGCATACAGGGTAAAATTCTTAGAATTGTTAGAGACATGCATCAAAAAGTTAAATCTTGTGTTAAGTCATTGTCTTCATATTCTGACTATTTTTCTTACGCAGTGGGGCTCCGACAGGGCGAAGTTATGTCCCCCTTATTATTTTCTATGTTTGTAGAAGATCTTGAGTTGTTTTTATAAAATGATTTACAATCCGGATTGAATATTGACGACATTGTATTGATTTTACTGTTATTTGCTGATGATATGGCTATTGTAGGTAAATTCAAAGTGCAAGATCTCGACTCTGGCCATTGTTAAAAAAACACCGTGCCGAATATCCAAGGTCAAAAGTATCTATTGTCTTCCCTGCCAAATTGATAGCAGATGGCCGGCTTATTCAGGACGAATTCCCCAATTGGAACTTTTACGTCGGTTACGACAGAATGACATATATAAATGTGATTGATCAAAATGAACAAGTGCAACAAACGCGTGCTCAACAACAGGTATCTGCGAATGTCGTACCAGAACAGCGCGCTAAAATGAACACTTTGACTATAACCCCCCCCCCCCCCCCCTCCTGGTTTCCCACCTGGATACGCCCCGCTCATGATCGGACAACAAATTCCGCTCACTGATAATGTCGGACTAAATTACTATAACAGTAAATCTGGATTTCAGCAAAATAACACATATATTCACGATATGGACTCTCCGTTAGCCAACACTAATTACAGTCCAGGATTATCAGTTGTGTCAAATGTAGAAAACACGGGTTTTGCGCAATTGTTAAATTTGCAAAGTGTCCAAGTGAGCGATGGTTCATTAAATAGAGCGGACCAGACAGACAAAGTTGTGAACTCCGAATGTTAACAGGGTAGTCATTTCGGAGCGATGCCTTCCCTGCTAAAAGATACATTTGCACTATTAGTACCCAATACTACCCCTGCGTCCGGTAGCATAAACACCCAGTCGCCGGTCGTTAGTGAGCAAAATCAGTGTAATATTTCTGAAAACAATACGCTTTCAAATGATCAGACATATGCTAAGGTGGTGACAGGTAGTGGCTCGCATGTTTCCCGTACAAGAAACCGTACATCTCGGCGGACTTACTCCGCTAGTCCATATAGTCGAAATTTGACAGCTGTCAAAAATGGGAATTTCCCACTTTCTAAAAATAGAAACGAGACGAACATTAATGGGCAACAGAGTGAGCCGGAGGTCAAGAAGTAGGACGGAGAGGAGAAGATCAAAGTTCGATGCGCTTATATGAACATTAACGGATAATGTAGTAAAAGGACTGACAAATTGAAATCGGATTTTGTAAAGAAATTATTCGATAACAATGATTGTATTTTATTTACAGAAACATGGACAGATGCTTTTTCAAATTTACATGTAGATGGTTTCGAACATTACGTTTTGAATAGTGAAGATATTAAAAGCACAGCAAAACGAAATTCAGGCGGTATTATTGTTTATATAAGAAATAACCTAGTGTCAGATGATAGTTTAGTTTTTACATCAAAAGATGACATTATTTGGGTTAAACTTTCTGCCAAAAAGTTAGGTACAGAGAGAGACTTTTTTATAGGTTTATGTTATGTGATTCCAGATGATAGTAGCCGCCAATCTATGGATAAGACTAATGTTTTTGATAGGTTAATTGATTCCGTTATATATGTAGAAAGTTTGTCCGAAAATGAAAATTATTATGCATTTTTTGGAGACTTTAACTCACGCACGTCAACTTTGCCTGATTATGTAGAAAATGATATTGTGAACAATTTCAATATTGATTTACTGTCTGAGGGGTACCAGTCTGATATTGAATTACGTAGGTTTTCATTAGATAAAACGTCTGTCAACAATAATGGAAGATTTATGTTAGATTTTTGTAAGCAAACGGGCTATAGAATTGTAAATGGTAGAAAAGGCAATGATAATACGATAGGGAAACATACATTTGTAAGAAATAGGGGATGTAGCGTGGTGGACTATTTGTTATGCAAATATTCTATGTTCAAGAATATTTCCATATTTGATATCGATGTTCCAAATATTATCTCAGACTACTGTTTAATGAGCGTTACATATACATTAGACTCAGTAATCAGTAAAAATACAAGTGATAGGTGTGATACAAAAGAGTTTGAAAGTGTAAACTATAAATATGTATGGAAGCCCGGCTTGAAAAATACTTATATTGAAAATTTAGAGAGTGAAGAATGTTTAGAAAGCTTAGATGTTTTGACGAATAATATAAGGGCTAGCATGACATTTGATGATATAGATGTGTGCATAAATAATTTCGAAACTATTTTAGACAATGTTGCCTCACCTTTTGTTAAAAATATATGTACAGACAATAGTAATTATGTTGTTAACTCGGAAAGTTCACAGCCATGGTTTAACGAGGAGTGTTTTGAGAAAAGGAATATTTTCTTAAGATGTCTTAATAAGTATAGAATTTGTCAAAATGATAACACTAGAGTGAATATGGTGCAATTTAGGTCGGATTATGAGTAGACAATAAGAAAATGTAGATACAATTATGATAAAGAAAAAACAAATAAACTGTTGAGTAACAGGCACAAAAATGCTCGTTTATATTGGAATATGTTAAAGGAATCGGCTGGTATCAAAAAGTCAAATATATCAATGTCAATGTTTGAAAATTATTTTAAAGCTGTTAATAACCCAGAAGATAGGTATTTTACACCTGATGAAGATATTATGTATTTTATTGATAGGTACGAAAATGATGAATTTAAAATTATGTTCAGTGAATTAAACACATGTATAACAATTACGGAAATAACAGCAGCCATTAATCAGTTGAAAACCAACAGGTCAGGTGGTCCTGATTGTTTAATAAACGAATTGTTTACTGTCGGTAAAAATGCATTGATGAACGTTTTTTATACATTCTTTAATAAGATTTTTGAAAACGCATATTTCCCTAAGCGATGGTCGGAAGTCTTTGTGATTCCACTTCATAACAAGAGCACCGCCTTGCGGGTGCAGACCGCTCATCTATTTTCTTTTTAAAGGTGAAGGGACTCTCATTTTCAATCACAAAGGAGGGAGGGGTGGAGTGAAGAGCGGTGTATTGTGTGGGGGTGTGGACATTTATTACATTTTCTTCCAAAAATGCGAAAAAAAGGAAAAAAACATCGGGGGGGGGGGTGGGGGTGGGGGGGGGGGGTGGGGGTGGGATGGGGTGGGATTCTTGGATAATAAAAATAAATATTTGTGTTTTTTAACCGTTTCATAAAAAAAAATTGGGGGGGGGGGGTGAGGTGGGGGGGGGGGTATAGTGTGAGGGTGTGGTGGTAATTTGTGAGATGATCTTTAAAAAAAAAAAAAAAAAATAGGGGGGGGGGGATTCGGGTGGGGGGAGGGGGGGGTGGGGGGGATTCTTGGGTGCGATGGTTGGACGGTATTTCAAACATAAAATAATCAAAATAAATAGTTTTGTTTTTTAACCGTTTAAAAAAAAAATTGGGGAGGGGGTGGGGTGAGGGGGGGGGTATAGTGTGAGGGTCATTTGTGAGATGATCTTAAAAAAAAAAAAAAAAAAAAAAAAAAATAGGGGGGGGGGGTTGGGGGGGGGGCACGGGCGATGGTTTGGGTGGAGTCTATTGTGGTATGTCAGGTAAGAGTAGTTTTGTCAAAGTATCAATCAAATCTAATCATAAATAAAGAAGTTATGGCAATTTTAGAGAAATTTAATAATTTGACCTTGAGAGTCAAGGTCATTCAAAGGTCAAGGTAAAATTCAAATTGCCAGGTACAGTAACCTCATGATAGCATGAAAGTATTTGAAGTTTGAAAGCAATAGCCTTGATACTTAAGAAGTAAAGTGGATCGAAACACAAAATTTAACCATATATTCAAAGTTACTAAGTCAAAAAAGGGCCATAATTCCGTATAAATGACATCCAGAGTTATGCAACTTGTCCTTTTACTGTACCCTTATGATAGTTTGCGAGTGTTCCAAGTATGAAAGCAATATTTATGATACTTTAGGGGTAAAGTGGACCAAAACACAAAACTTAACCAAACTTTCAATTTTCTAAGTATAAAGGGCCCATAATTCCGTCCAAATGCCAGTCAGAGTTACATAACTTTGCCTGCACAGTCCCCTTACGGTAGTTAGTAAGTGTTGCAAGTATGAAAGCAATAGCTTTGATACTTAAGGAATAAAATGGACCTTAACACAAAACTTAACCAAAATTTTCAATTTTCTAAGTATAAAAAGGGCACATAATTCTGTCAAAATGCACGCCAGAGTTATCTAACTTTGCCTGCCCAGTCCCCTCATGATAGTAAGTAAGTGTACCAAGTTTGAATACAATAGCATTGATACTTTCTGAAAAAAAGTGGACCTAAACGCAAAACTTAACCAAAATTTTCAATTTTCTAAGTATGAAAAGGGCACATAATTCAGTCAAAATGCACGCCAGAGTTATCTAACTTTGCCTGCCCAGTCCCCTCATGATAGTAAGTAAGTGTACCAAGTTTGAATGCAATAGCATTGATACTTTCTGAGAAAAGTGGACCTAAACGCAAAACTTAACCGGACGCCGACGCCGACGCCGACGCAGACGCCGACGCAGACGCCGACGCCGACGCCGACGCCAAGGTGATGACAATAGCTCATAAATTTTTTTCAAAAAATAGATGAGCTAAAAAAGGCAGTATAAATAATGTGGATAATTATCGTGGTATAACTTTATTGAGTAGTTTAGGTAAGCTGTTTACTAGGATTATAGATAATAGATTGAAATCATGGGCCGAAAAGTATAACGTGTATATAGAAGCCCAAACAGGATTTAGGGCAAATATGATTACGGTAGATAATATATTTGTGCTTAACGGTTTAATAACACATGTTCTGAATCAAGGGAAACAACTCTATACATTATGTGTTGATTATACTAAAGCGTTTGACTATGTGGTTCGTGAAAATCTTTGGTTTAAGCTGATACAGCTGGGACTTAGAGGTAATATACTCAACATTGTTAAATCAATATACGATTCTGTTAAGTCTAGAGTTAAGTATTGCAATAAGTTAAGTGATGAATAGACATGCACTCTTGGGGTACGTCAGGGGAGTGCTTATCTCCCTTTTTATTTTCCATGTTTATCAATGATTTAGAAGATATGTTTATTCATAACAATGCAGATGGTATAGATGTTAATATGTTTAAGATATTTATGTTACTGTATGCCGACGACATTGTCATTTTTGCAAATTCGGCTGATTCATTACAGCGTAGTATTGATATATTATATGATTATTGTTTAACATGGAAACTGAAGGTAAATGTTGCTAAAACAAAAGTTATGATATTTAGAAAAGGCGGTTCTATTCAAAATGGCATTGCTTTTTATTATAATGGCGAACCAATTGAAATAGTTAACAAATTCTGTTATTTAGGTGTGGTTTTTACTACAGGGGGTTCGCTTAGTACCGCACAAAGTACTTTGGCCGGACAGGCACAAAAAGCCATTTTTACTTTGAATAAATACTTGTATAAATTTACTTATATACCGCCAAAACACAAGTTGGAACTTTTCGATAAGCTTGTATCGCCAATTTTGAATTATTGTTGTGAAATATGTTGTTTTGCGAATGACTTATCAATTGAGACATTACATATGAGATTTTGCAAAAAACTGCTCGGTGTGAAGAAAACTACTCAGAACGATTTTATATATGGCGAATTAGGCAGAGTATCTTTTAAAACTATTCATATGTATAAGGCTATTAAATATTGGTTACGAATTCTTCAAACGAAAGAAAATAAGTATATTCTTCTTGTGTATAATTTATTAAAGAATGATTTAGAATTGTATCCCAATAAAACAAATGGGTGTTCCTTATTGAAGAACTTATTATATTCGCTTGGTTTTGTTGATGCCTGGACTGTTCAAGGTGTAGGTAATAATGACATGTTTCTATATATTGTAAAGCAGAGATTAAATGACCAATTTATACAGAACTGGTACGCCAGATTAACTCAGTCTAGTAGGGCTTTATTCTACAACACAATTTCATCTTTTAGATTTCAACCATATCTCGAATGTTTTAATATTAGTAAGTTTTGTCAATCGTTTTCTCGTTTTCGAGTCTCATCGCATAGATTGCATATTGAGGCTGGTCGATGGACCAGACCTTTGAGTACCCCAATAAGTGATAGAAAATGTGCAAGGTGCAATACAATTGAGGATGAATATCATTTTGTTATGGAATGTGTAATGTATACTGACATTAGGAAAAAATATATTGGCAGAAAATATTTGTTTAGACCTAGCATGGCTAAATTTGTAGATCTTATAAAGTCAGAAAATGAGAATATACTTAGAAACTTAGGAACCTAAATTCATAAAGCATTTATTATTAGAAATGAGGTAATGTATAGAAATTGACATGGTACAATTGATGCACAATGTGTTTCGTGTGATACTGTAAATACATGCTTTACATGTGTTTCTTTGTACTTGAATTGTATATATTTCATGTTTTCATTGTGTTTCTGCTGAAACTGTTAAAATGTCTGATGTACTATATATGTTCCTTGGTATATTACAGAAACCATACGCAAATTATGTTAACATGTTTGTTGGTTACTGTTACATGCATTTTGCAATACGAATAATAAATATGATATGAGGCCTTTATGCCGTTTTAATTGTTTAGTATACCAGACTATGATAGCGTTGCTATTTACAACTGTAATGTATTGTAGTGAAATACGATTACATTATAACATGTACATGATTTTTTTTATTACGATTAATAGATATGGCATGTTGCATTAATACCCTTTGTATTATTATATTCACCAGGCTATACTAGCGTTTCTCTGTACAACTTTTAAAGTATCGTAGTGAACTAATCTGAAATTGTTGAAGCAAAGTTAATTCTGCTGTTTATGTTAATATCACACCATATAAGCGTTCTATCGTATGAATTGATATGACAAAAACATCTTTAATGTCTGTCTTACTCGTTAAATCATAATGTAGTTCAAGATCTTACAATTAATATATTATAACGTGTCATTATAAGTCTAGTTTCCACAATATTTGTCTTACATGTTTCTTTCGGTAAGACAAATATATGAAAAGTGGTTATTAATTGTTAAGTACAGATGTTAGTGATAGCAGTTGCCTATGATTATGTCTTACATTTTCGTTTCGGTAAGGCATATATATCTACGGCACTCTAAGTCTTAATGTTAATTCCATAGATGTTAAAATACCCTCTGTGATAGATATATAATTCATACAAGTTAAATGATTAAACTATATTATATTTTTGTATTTAAAGGTTTCTTTGCGATTGGTTATTTTACTTGTTTTTTCGTAATAGTAAAATTGAACTAAATTTATAAACATATCCGAAGAGGTCGATGTAGAGAAATTATTTAATGCAGGATAAAGTGGTGTAATATGGCATATTTATGTAAATGTGTATATATAACTACTCTTTTGTCATTGTTTGTTCAATCGATGTAAATGTTTAGAATACAGCCCTAAAAGGCTTCTTTTAAACAACATACTATCATGCTTATATGATGCTATTTGATAGCACGAAACAAATCACGTATGCTACATTTTAAAAACCAATTTCTATGTTTCTAAATTGTTAATAGAATATCATCTAGTAATCGGTACAAGGACAAAAATAAATATAGGCAGCTATACTACCCAAAGTAGTTGATTGAAAATCCTCTAAGATAAGAACATATTGTATAATAGTTTAAAATAGATTGGTTAAATGCTTAGAAAACGTTTCAGAATTATCTTGCATGTATGTTTTTTTGAAATATTGTTCTCAAAGTGATCTTCTCCAAATGTTGGAAACATACAACTACAACTTTTGTTAAAATTTTGTATTTTAGTCTACACTGTTCGTCAACACTTGTATTGTATATATGTCCTCGTGTAGACCTACAATGGCCATGACATACAAGTTGTGAATGATTTTAATTATGTTGGAGTTGTTTTTAATTATACTGGAAGTTTCACATTGAATCAAGAACACCTCACGGGTAAAGCTTTAAAAGCAATGAATATTTTATTGTCTAAATGTAATGACTAAGACTTAAAGCCGAAGATACTTTGTCAATTATTTGACGCATTTGTTGGATCCATTTTAAATTATGCTTCGGAAGTCTGGGGCTATACTAAAACTAAGGAACTTGAAAGAATCCATTTGAAATTTTGCAAACGATTACTTAAGGTAAAACTTAACACATGTAATGCTTGTGTTTATGGTGAGCTGGGTAGATATCCCATGTATATACATAGATATGTACGTGTAATTAAATATTGGTTTAAGATATGTAGATCTGAAAATATCATTATTAAAACCATATATAATTTGGCCGTCTCAGATTATCATAAAGGCTGTCATAATTGGATATTTAATGTTAAAAAAAATGTTTGATGACTTTGGTTTTAGTTATGCATTTGATGATATAAATACTATTAATATTGAGATTAACTCATTTGTAGAGGAATTTAAACGGAGAGTTTATGATAACTTCACACAGGACTGGTATAGAACCTTAAATTATAGTTCGATGTTAGATGTTTATCGAAATTTTAAAATCAATTTTGAATATGAGTCGTACTTAGACATTTTACCAAGAAGTTTGAGATACTTTTTTACCAGATTAAGATTGTCAGCCCATCCACTGCATATTCAGACCGGGCGTTATGCAAGAGACGTCGCTAGAAATCAGCGTCACTGCATGTGTTGCAATTCGACCGATATTGAAGATGAATTTCATTTTATTTGCATTTGCCCGGCGTTTAGAAACATTAGAAAAAAATACATAAAACCATGTTATTACAAAAGGCCATCTATGTATAAATATTTGAGTTTACTGCAATCGAATAATAAAATAGAACTTATAAAAGTATGTCTCTTTGTTAAAGAATCACTTAAAGTTCGAACATCTATTATTAACGCAATAATGCTTCAGATGTTCATCATCTTTTCTTTGTTTGTTTTTCTTTTTTTTCTCTGTCTTTGTTGTTTTTATATTTCATTTACTCGTATTTCAAACATAAAATAATCAAAATAAATAGTTTTGTTTTTTAACCGTTTAAAAAAAAAATTGGGGAGGGGGTGGGGTGAGGGGGGGGGTATAGTGTGAGGGTCATTTGTGAGATGATCTTAAAAAAAAAAAAAAAAAAAAAAAAAAATAGGAGGGGGGGGGTTGTGGGGGGGGGGCACGGGCGATGGTTTGGGTGGAGTCTATTGTGGTATGTCAGCTTAGAGTAGTTTTGTCAAAGTATCAATCAAATCTAATCATAAATAAAGAAGTTATGGCAATTTTAGAGAAATTTAATAATTTGACCTTGAGAGTCAAGGTCATTCAAAGGTCAAGGTAAAATTCAAATTGCCAGGTACAGTAACCTCATGATAGCATGAAAGTATTTGAAGTTTGAAAGCAATAGCCTTGATACTTAAGAAGTAAAGTGGATCGAAACACAAAATTTAACCATATATTCAAAGTTACTAAGTCAAAAAAGGGCCATAATTCCGTATAAATGACATCCAGAGTTATGCAACTTGTCCTTTTACTGTACCCTTATGATAGTTTGCGAGTGTTCCAAGTATGAAAGCAATATTTATGATACTTTAGGGGTAAAGTGGACCAAAACACAAAACTTAACCAAACTTTCAATTTTCTAAGTATAAAGGGCCCATAATTCCGTCCAAATGCCAGTCAGAGTTACATAACTTTGCCTGCACAGTCCCCTTACGGTAGTTAGTAAGTGTTGCAAGTATGAAAGCAATAGCTTTGATACTTAAGGAATAAAATGGACCTTAACACAAAACTTAACCAAAATTTTCAATTTTCTAAGTATAAAAAGGGCACATAATTCTGTCAAAATGCACGCCAGAGTTATCTAACTTTGCCTGCCCAGTCCCCTCATGATAGTAAGTAAGTGTACCAAGTTTGAATGCAATAGCATTGATACTTTCTGAAAAAAAGTGGACCTAAACGCAAAACTTAACCAAAATTTTCAATTTTCTAAGTATGAAAAGGGCACATAATTCAGTCAAAATGCACGCCAGAGTTATCTAACTTTGCCTGCCCAGTCCCCTCATGATAGTAAGTAAGTGTACCAAGTTTGAATGCAATAGCATTGATACTTTCTGAGAAAAGTGGACCTAAACGCAAAACTTAACCGGACGCCGACGCCGACGCCGACGCAGACGCCGACGCAGACGCCGACGCCGACGCCAAGGTGATGACAATAGCTCATAAATTTTTTTCAAAAAATAGATGAGCTAAAAAAGGCAGTATAAATAATGTGGATAATTATCGTGGTATAACTTTATTGAGTAGTTTAGGTAAGCTGTTTACTAGGATTATAGATAATAGATTGAAATCATGGGCCGAAAAGTATAACGTGTATATAGAAGCCCAAACAGGATTTAGGGCAAATATGATTACGGTAGATAATATATTTGTGCTTAACGGTTTAATAACACATGTTCTGAATCAAGGGAAACAACTCTATACATTATGTGTTGATTATACTAAAGCGTTTGACTATGTGGTTCGTGAAAATCTTTGGTTTAAGCTGATACAGCTGGGACTTAGAGGTAATATACTCAACATTGTTAAATCAATATACGATTCTGTTAAGTCTAGAGTTAAGTATTGCAATAAGTTAAGTGATGAATAGACATGCACTCTTGGGGTACGTCAGGGGAGTGCTTATCTCCCTTTTTATTTTCCATGTTTATCAATGATTTAGAAGATATGTTTATTCATAACAATGCAGATGGTATAGATGTTAATATGTTTAAGATATTTATGTTACTGTATGCCGACGACATTGTCATTTTTGCAAATTCGGCTGATTCATTACAGCGTAGTATTGATATATTATATGATTATTGTTTAACATGGAAACTGAAGGTAAATGTTGCTAAAACAAAAGTTATGATATTTAGAAAAGGCGGTTCTATTCAAAATGGCATTGCTTTTTATTATAATGGCGAACCAATTGAAATAGTTAACAAATTCTGTTATTTAGGTGTGGTTTTTACTACAGGGGGTTCGCTTTGTACCGCACAAAGTACTTTGGCCGGACAGGCACAAAAAGCCATTTTTACTTTGAATAAATACTTGTATAAATTTACTTATATACCGCCAAAACACAAGTTGGAACTTTTCGATAAGCTTGTATCGCCAATTTTGAATTATTGTTGTGAAATATGTTGTTTTGCGAATGACTTATCAATTGAGACATTACATATGAGATTTTGCAAAAAACTGCTCGGTGTGAAGAAAACTACTCAGAACGATTTTATATATGGCGAATTAGGCAGAGTATCTTTTAAAACTATTCATATGTATAAGGCTATTAAATATTGGTTACGAATTCTTCAAACGAAAGAAAATAAGTATATTCTTCTTGTGTATAATTTATTAAAGAATGATTTAGAATTGTATCCCAATAAAACAAATGGGTGTTCCTTATTGAAGAACTTATTATATTCGCTTGGTTTTGTTGATGCCTGGACTGTTCAAGGTGTAGGTAATAATGACATGTTTCTATATATTGTAAAGCAGAGATTAAATGACCAATTTATACAGAACTGGTACGCCAGATTAACTCAGTCTAGTAGGGCTTTATTCTACAACACAATTTCATCTTTTAGATTTCAACCATATCTCGAATGTTTTAATATTAGTAAGTTTTGTCAATCGTTTTCTCGTTTTCGAGTCTCATCGCATAGATTGCATATTGAGGCTGGTCGATGGACCAGACCTTTGAGTACCCCAATAAGTGATAGAAAATGTGCAAGGTGCAATACAATTGAGGATGAATATCATTTTGTTATGGAATGTGTAATGTATACTGACATTAGGAAAAAATATATTGGCAGAAAATATTTGTTTAGACCTAGCATGGCTAAATTTGTAGATCTTATAAAGTCAGAAAATGAGAATATACTTAGAAACTTAGGAACCTAAATTCATAAAGCATTTATTATTAGAAATGAGGTAATGTATAGAAATTGACATGGTACAATTGATGCACAATGTGTTTCGTGTGATACTGTAAATACATGCTTTACATGTGTTTCTTTGTACTTGAATTGTATATATTTCATGTTTTCATTGTGTTTCTGCTGAAACTGTTAAAATGTCTGATGTACTATATATGTTCCTTGGTATATTACAGAAACCATACGCAAACTATGTTAACATGTTTGTTGGTTACTGTTACATGCATTTTGTAATACGAATAATAAATATGATATGAGGCCTTTATGCCGTTTTAATTGTTTAGTATACCAGACTATGATAGCGTTGCTATTTACAACTGTAATGTATTGTAGTGAAATACGATTACATTATAACATGTACATGATTTTTTTTATTACGATTAATAGATATGGCATGTTGCATTAATACCCTTTGTATTATTATATTCACCAGGCTATACTAGCGTTTCTCTGTACAACTTTTAAAGTATCGTAGTGAACTAATCTGAAATTGTTGAAGCAAAGTTAATTCTGCTGTTTATGTTAATATCACACCATATAAGCGTTCTATCGTATGAATTGATATGACAAAAACATCTTTAATGTCTGTCTTACTCGTTAAATCATAATGTAGTTCAAGATCTTACAATTAATATATTATAACGTGTCATTATAAGTCTAGTTTCCACAATATTTGTCTTACATGTTTCTTTCGGTAAGACAAATATATGAAAAGTGGTTATTAATTGTTAAGTACAGATGTTAGTGATAGCAGTTGCCTATGATTATGTCTTACATTTTCGTTTCGGTAAGGCATATATATCTACGGCACTCTAAGTCTTAATGTTAATTCCATAGATGTTAAAATACCCTCTGTGATAGATATATAATTCATACAAGTTAAATGATTAAACTATATTATATTTTTGTATTTAAAGGTTTCTTTGCGATTGGTTATTTTACTTGTTTTTTCGTAATAGTAAAATTGAACTAAATTTATAAACATATCCGAAGAGGTCGATGTAGAGAAATTATTTAATGCAGGATAAAGTGGTGTAATATGGCATATTTATGTAAATGTGTATATATAACTACTCTTTTGTCATTGTTTGTTCAATCGATGTAAATGTTTAGAATACAGCCCTAAAAGGCTTCTTTTAAACAACATACTTTCATGCTTATATGATGCTATTTGATAGCACGAAACAAATCACGTATGCTACATTTTAAAAACCAATTTCTATGTTTCTAAATTGTTAATAGAATATCATCTAGTAATCGGTACAAGGACAAAAATAAATATAGGCAGCTATACTACCCAAAGTAGTTGATTGAAAATCCTCTAAGATAAGAACATATTGTATAATAGTTTAAAATAGATTGGTTAAATGCTTAGAAAACGTTTCAGAATTATCTTGCATGTATGTTTTTTTGAAATATTGTTCTCAAAGTGATCTTCTCCAAATGTTGGAAACATACAACTACAACTTTTGTTAAAATTTTGTATTTTAGTCTACACTGTTCGTCAACACTTGTATTGTATATATGTCCTCGTGTGGACCTACAATGGCCATGACATACAAGTTGTGAATGATTTTAATTATGTTGGAGTTGTTTTTAATTATACTGGAAGTTTCACATTGAATCAAGAACACCTCACGGGTAAAGCTTTAAAAGCAATGAATATTTTATTGTCTAAATGTAATGACTAAGACTTAAAGCCGAAGATACTTTGTCAATTATTTGACGCATTTGTTGGATCCATTTTAAATTATGCTTCGGAAGTCTGGGGCTATACTAAAACTAAGGAACTTGAAAGAATCCATTTGAAATTTTGCAAACGATTACTTAAGGTAAAACTTAACACATGTAATGCTTGTGTTTATGGTGAGCTGGGTAGATATCCCATGTATATACATAGATATGTACGTGTAATTAAATATTGGTTTAAGATATGTAGATCTGAAAATATCATTATTAAAACCATATATAATTTGGCCGTCTCAGATTATCATAAAGGCTGTCATAATTGGATATTTAATGTTAAAAAAAATGTTTGATGACTTTGGTTTTAGTTATGCATTTGATGATATAAATACTATTAATATTGAGATTAACTCATTTGTAGAGGAATTTAAACGGAGAGTTTATGATAACTTCACACAGGACTGGTATAGAACCTTAAATTATAGTTCGATGTTAGATGTTTATCGAAATTTTAAAATCAATTTTGAATATGAGTCGTACTTAGACATTTTACCAAGAAGTTTGAGATACTTTTTTACCAGATTAAGATTGTCAGCCCATCCACTGCATATTCAGACCGGGCGTTATGCAAGAGACGTCGCTAGAAATCAGCGTCACTGCATGTGTTGCAATTCGACCGATATTGAAGATGAATTTCATTTTATTTGCATTTGCCCGGCGTTTAGAAACATTAGAAAAAAATACATAAAACCATGTTATTACAAAAGGCCATCTATGTATAAATATTTGAGTTTACTGCAATCGAATAATAAAATAGAACTTATAAAAGTATGTCTCTTTGTTAAAGAATCACTTAAAGTTCGAACATCTATTATTAACGCAATAATGCTTTAGATGTTCATCATCTTTTCTTTGTTTGTTTTTCTTTTTTTTCTCTGTCTTTGTTGTTTTTATATTTCATTTACTCTGTTAGCTAAGTAAATCATTTGTAAATACGTGTAAAAGTTTGTACCTATCACAATTGACATTGTACTGTTTTCATAATGTGTTGTTGACGATGCACATTGTATAAGTCAAAATAAACTGTTTGTCTGTCTGTCTGTCTGTTAAATATAATCTGCATTCTTCAAGTTTTTCCGATTCCACTACGTGCGCAGTTTGCTTTTAACGACTTATAACTTACGACACTTTATAAAACAAGTGGCGTGTGGAAATTCACTCATGCGCGTTTATAGTTAAAAATCGATCCTCCCACTTGCCTTGTAGCGTGACAAAAAGTGTTAAAGCCTGACGTTTTTTTAATACTTTAGGTAAATACGATACGTTTGAAGATGTATTCGTTTAAATAAATCAAAGCGCTGTAGGCACTTAAGGCCTGGGGCTAGATTTAGTGTAACGTAATATGTATTAAGGATGTTTTGTCCGTTCTCCCTTTGTCCGAATTTATACGGATTGACCCTAGCGGTTGAGTGCAGAAGCTCAGAGACTGTAAGAATAGACAATATTTGTGTATATACTACAGTGTACATATATGGTGGAGGACTACACGATACTGGTTGTGGGAACGATAACCTATTTTTCAACTCTACAGATCTGGTAGAGGTTCGTCTACATAGGCGGTGAAGATATACAACAACAACAACATGGCCGCAAAAAACTGTTATTGTTGGCGTCAAATAATTCACTTTCAATAGCCTAAAATAGCTTTCTATTACATAATAAACAGATCAGGAAAACACTCATTCTTTCTTTGTAGTGTGTATACAAAAGAAAATCCACTTAAGCCCAAGTCTCACTATTGCCGGTAGAGCCCCGGTCCATCCCGGTTTGCTAACGCCGGTCGACCGGCGAGAACCGGGATGATTCGTAGAATTTTTTTAACGCGGCCACATTATTTCCCGGTGCCGCCCCGGTTGAAGCAGGTCAACAGCCCGGCAGAGTCCCGGTCAACCCAGACGGGCTACGGTTTATCCCGGCAGAGCCCCGGTTGTCGCCGGTAATGCCCTGGTTGAGCCCCGGTGAAAGCCGGCAGCGTCCCGGCATAGCCCCGGTTGTCGCCGGTAGTGCCCCGGTTGAGCCCCGGTGAAAGCCGGTAGCGACCCGGCAGAGTCCCGGTCTACTGTAACACCGCCGGCACTGACCAGGGCTATACCGGCATCAGACCCCGGCAGAGCTTCGATAAAGCCCCGGTTTCACCCCGGTCGTCGCCGGTAATGCCCCGGCGGAGACCCGGTGAATGCCGGTGGCGTCCCGACAGAGCGCCGGTTTACTTATGTACCGTAGCTATACCGGGACTCTACCGGCATTCACCGGGGCTCCACCGGGGCGTTGCCGTAGCTCTACCGGGGTCTGTATGGGCCCCGGTGGAGCTACGGTGCCGTCCCAGTTGTTCCCGGTGCCGCACCGGTCGTTGCCGGTCCTTCCCGGTGACTCCTGGTTCATCCCGGAGGTATTAAACATTTAAATACTTTTTCGGTGGTGCCCCGGTTTTCCCCGTTTCATCCGGGTCGTCCCCGGTGGAGCCCCGGTTCATCCCAGTGAGACTGGACCTTTACCATGATAAAAAACGGTGTACAGATTGTGGTCGTTGTCTCACGTAGAACTTTTCGCGCTCGATTTGCGCGCTCGATCTGCGCAGTAAAATACCATATCCGGTAACTTTTTATATTTCCGAGAATGATCATTAATATTTGTTTTTTTTTCATTTTCTTTTTTCTTAAATGTCTCGTAAACGCAAAATAAAATAACAATATTTTAAAATATGTTTATAAATACCAAATATAATGTCGTCAAAAAATGTCTCAGAAAAAAATCTTCTTACTGTCTCCGTAGACACTTGTATCTTTTCGGCCTAGAACGTCAAGTGAGGATCTTATTCTCGCATTAATATGCAAACAATAAAAATGTCGTAGCCAATGCTAAGCAATTTTGCTTCAATAATATTTTCTTAAAATTTTTATGACACAGTCATGTTATATAGTGATGTTCCGTATTTACAAGGCGAATTATTGAGATCTGCGAATAACTACTTTTATTGCGCATGAATTAGGGGTAAATCGGAGTTTTGGGAATTTGGTTTTTGGCAGCCAGCCAATTCGGATAGGCTCAGAAATGGATAATCGCTTCCATTGGTAATGGGAAAATCACCTATTATAGATTAAAAGCATTTCACATGGTTTATAATTTTACATATTTCGATGAAATGCATTACACAATGTTTATTGTTCGATTATTCAGAACCGATATCAACAAATAAAACGATATAACACATCTAATACAGTTTATTTGTCACGATTTGTAGTTTTACAAACTGTGAACATGTTCCTTTAAGATCAATGTTAAATCGGTCAGGCGAAATACATATCACAGATAAATCATACTAATTTATTTGTTTATTGGTAAATCTTTGGTGCGTTACGGCAAAACAAAAAGCTAATAAACTGAAACGCCATTGTAAAATGACCCGAATACAAAATAAAATAAAAATATACCGGTACTATTAATAAAAGGGCAGCCATAGTGGACGATTCTTACTTTTGACATTATCATACACCGTATTGTGAAATTCACGCCAATATAGGATTGTAAATGCAGAATTTTGAAACTACACATCGCAGAGCAGGACTAAGTTGATTTACAAATGCTCTGAAAAAGTAAGCTCTAATAAAAATTAGCGCTAAAACGACGTATATAACGTAAATAATTATGTTAATAGCGTATGTAACATTTTAGCAATAAACCCATTTTCTCAATGGTCAATATAACAATTAATATCGTAACAATGCATTATTATAGTTCCGCTTTCGATTTCATGCATATTAATGACAAAATTGAAGTGTTCGTCACTTGTTTGAAATATAATAAAGTTTAATAAATATAAGTTTGTTGATCTTTATTTTAATTGTCCTTTTGCCGATCGTTAATTTGAGATACATCTGATCAATCGAATTGATCTTTATCAATTGAAATGGCGACATTATTTCAATTTAAAATGATTTTTTATTTTTATATGCGCTTTAACACGTGATTGATATTTGCGAATGTCACGTAAGTCATCTTTGTTTCAGCACTGCAAATCCAGGTTAGATTTTCGAAGTAAATGCATGACTTTGTTTACACCTTAAAGGGGCCTTTTCACAGATTTTGGCATTTTTTAACTTATTCATGAAATGCTTTATATTGATAAATGTAAACATTGGATCGTAAAAGCTCCAGTAAAAAATCAAGAATAAAATTAAAAAAAGGAAAAGAACATTGCCCGGAGCAGGTTTCGAACCAGTGACCCCTGGAGTCCTGCCAGAGTCCTGAAGTAAAAACGCTTTAACCTACTGAGCTATTCCGCCGAGTACACATACCTGACGTATTTTATACCTTATATAAGCAATCTTCGTAGTTTCACAAAATTTAACGACAAAAACAGAACTCTCCAAATTATTCAATCGTTTCGCGTTGCAACGCTTTATAATTTTTAGGT
Source organism: Dreissena polymorpha (assembly GCF_020536995.1). Lineage (NCBI taxonomy): Eukaryota > Metazoa > Mollusca > Bivalvia > Myida > Dreissenidae > Dreissena > Dreissena polymorpha. The sequence continues at coordinate 3,795,248 of NC_068356.1, forward strand.
TTTAAAATCGTCAAAAGATGCATATAATGGCTATATTAGACCATGGTAAATGTTCAGTATTACTGTTTCCTCACAAATATCATAACTAAAACGAAAATGTGCGAATCTGAAACTACTTTTTTCAATTTTGTCAATTTACCAAAGCGTGAAAAGATCCCTTTAATTACTGCGTCGCTTTGTTTATTCATTGTCTTTATTTCTCGAAAACGTTTGATTCTGTTTATATTGATCGTCCGCGCCGGAATCTTTATTATTTGAGTTCCCGGAGTAATTCCAAACACTGAAAATAGTATTCGATGTACGTATAGCCATACTATGGGGGTCGAGGCGGTGTATCCGAAGGAAGTCAACGTCTCTGGTATTGTGACAACTGATCAAACTGACAAGCGCTGAAAGGGTCGTCGTGGTATGAAGCGCGTGAACCAACCACTCCGGTACACGCAAAGCCATAGGTAATTGTCCTAGCCGAAGACAGCAGATGAGGATAGGATGTTCCACAGGCAGCGCGTGAGAGATATTGCTTCGATTAAATATTTTAGGCGACCATCGATTCATAAGTCGATACATACAGCTCATTATAATGCATTATACCAATAATGTCGCCAAGGTGAAAATATTAGCTTAAGCAATAATTCTCGTTCCAACGCTGACTATCGGGAAATTATTTGGAATTCTTATGCGAACGATTTAAATCACAGTAATTGTTTAATAGTTTTTTCAATCGAAATAAAAGCTATCAGCAATTAACCCTGTAGTATTGCTTAAAACGGGTTCTACTTAATGAACAAATTCAACTACCGGTAAAGACTGTTCATTCGTCTATCGCTTTCTATTAAAATTCGTATGCCCATGTTATTTATTACTGAATGAAACATACATAATGAAATACAACATTAAAAGCTGTGATATGGCTGTTCAAAGCGATGCACCCCGTTTTGGGCTGATTTTGAGTTGCATACTTTGTTATATATATATTTGATAGTGAAATTGTTTTTTTCAGAAAAGTTAATTTTTTGTTATAATATGATTATTTATCATTCAAAATGATGTTTTCACTAATTAATAGCATAGCCACACGCTAACCACCTGTGGGCTGGACAGAATGTAAACACACCGCTAAATCAAGTTATTGAAATACATTTCCAAAAATCTTTAGTGCATAAAAGACAGTTTTATTGCAGAGTGTGCCGATATCTTAAGATTTAAGAATAAATCTTTGAATACGTCTGAAATCGGTGACAAAATTTCACGTTGTATGAAGAATAACCAAGTACATAAATGCAGTAAACATCGATTTTTGTCCAAGAACACATGCTCATTAAATGAAGTAATTATGATGTATTGCACATTGCCATACGCAAAATAAAAACAGTGTTTTGTATGCACTATTAAAAATTCTTCACAAAATATGTTTTAAAACGCTATTTAAAAAAGCACCACTTACCGATGTGTTACATCCATTAACGTTTGATTGTCAACCCCACAAAGTCACGCGATCCTGAATCCTGACTATGTGAACACGGATAACCGAGTGATGGAAATGTTAGACAGTTACTCCAATTTTCAGTGTTTCGAACCCAGTTCATGGTTACTTTTTTCTTTCTTAATTTTATTCTTGTTTTATACTTGAGCTATTTAGTTCCGATGTTTACATTTATCAATTTAAAGCATTTAATGACAAACTTCAATGTGTGCCAAAATCTGTGAACAAGTCCCTTTTAATAATTCACTCAACCGATGAAGTTATTATAAAGGAAGAGATAATACCATTAATGCACTATAAAGTATGAAACCTAGAAAATGCTGTGCCTAATTGTAGTATATTTTGCGTTTCTTCAAGTGATACATTTTGTCACGTGAGAATAGTAAGACAGTTTTAGTTTACCTTGCTGCGCTAGCTTTAGTAGCATTCCTTTGAATAACTACAAAATTGACGAATATTGAAATATTGTCAATCATATAACATAATTTTTTGCTATTATGACTTCAAGTAAAAATAATACCCAAGAATGTCAATGATTCATTGAACTTTTTTTTTTAAACTTATTTATTTAAGCTCGATTGCATAACAAGCCTAAGGCTTATATGAAACGCTCTCGATTTTGTTTCCATGGTGTCTATGGGGCAGATCTAAAGAACGCTCCCGCACTGGGGATCGAACCCGTGACCTCCCGATCGCTAGGCGGACACCATATACACTACGCCACGGCGACCTCATTGAACTTTAACAAGATGAAATAAGAACACAGTGTAAAAAATCAAATACACTTCAAGTAACTTATTTCTTGTAAAAACTTTATTTACGGGTAGTTTTAAAATGAAGTTTTTATGGACAAAAAGAAACACAACATTTAATACCAACTATGCATGACATTCGTTGGAGAGCTAACAAAAACAGAAATATTATATGCGTTACCTGATATTGCCAAGCAATTCGTTATTTCTTGACACGCAAAATGTGATAATACTATCCGGTAAATGTATTAAAGTTGATTGTTCGCATAACCGTAAGTTAACCAGTTCTTAAATATAAAATGCATTCAAGTTTGTCCGATGCAACTACGTGAGAAGTTTACTTGTAACGACTTATAACTTACGACACTTAATAAAATATGTGGAAATTCACTCATGCGCTTTAATAACCGAAAATAGATCCTCCCACTGGCCTTGTAGCGTGACAAAGTGTGTTAAAATCCGACTGTTTGAAATACTTTTGGTAAATACGCTGCGTTTGAAGACACGTTTGTTTAAATATAATAGAGTTTGTTTTTCGTATCACGACAGAAGAAAAGGATTCAAATGGAATATGAAATTTGCCTGCTGTAAAGAACTTAGCGTAAAAACAAAGGCATTTTTAAAGAGTCCTTGCCAATAGATGTAAATAATAACACGAGTTCATTTCATACCATATTTTTATTAGCGAGTTCAAGAATCGGGTCGCAAAAGTCATAGCGTCATCTAAAAATAATGATGTTACGCGTTTGTAAGTAAAGCAAAAATAATGTTTAGCGGATAAAATATTCAACGTGATTTTGATAGCTTTGTCGTTTTACAGGTGGCAGTTAAAGTAACTTTTGTTGTATAGTTTGATATGTTTCCGAATCTATTACAACATATGTTTAACGATCACAGCGAAGCAACTTGATGCTACTGTGATGGATATTATGAATTGGTAAGTTGAAACACAACATCATTAAAGATAATATGTTAAAATTATACGTAACAATGTCAAGGATTTATTGAATTTTTACAAGATCATATTAAATTGAAAAAAACACAAGTCAATGTGAAGTATGGCATAAAACAATTTAATGTAAAAGCCTAGCGAAACACGTTGCTCTTTGATTGCTTCTTCGATTGTGCGTTTTACGTATATCGGTACAAACCAAACTGATAAAAGGGTGTATTCTTTTTGAAAAAAAAAAGAATGTTTGATGAACATGTGGTGTTCGATCCAAAATTTTTTTTAAAATGATTTTAAGTAAACCCAAGTCTATAGTCACAAATTTCACCTGACACACCACGCGTACAAATGTGAAACAAGAAATTTGCGCGCATACATGCTACAATAAACCAGGCCGTGTCGTTTTAGTAAAAATATGATTCATAATTTTGAGTTATTGGATGTGATATGACCTTGATGATAGTTTGCTTAATGACTGGAGGTAAGCTGTACATTAAGTTATGTTAAAACTCACAGGCCGAAGAAAGAAAATCATTTCACGGTATTTTATGTAAATATATCTATCAAATTGCTAATCTTTAACGCAACAACGTCAATCCCCCTGCGCCCTACTTGTTAGACCGTAGGTAGATACTCAGATGCATCCGGATACAGAATATATTTAATTGATCAATCAATATCATCTGACTCCACATGATGACGTTCGAGCACACGCAGATAATATAACATTGAAAAAATACAACAATATCAAAATAACGACAATACAAATCTATATTTGGCTTGTGTGTAAATTGTTGTTGTCAGTTGGTTTTGCTATTTACCGAATGCCCATTGAAAAACTGTCAAGTATTCAATAAAGGGCTTTAAGAGTTTCACCCAGGCTTTTGATATACACATTATTTCAACGCTATAATTGTAATTCACTTAATTACATACTTTTTACATTCCCTACTTCGAATTTTGTACTTGATAAAACTAATCGAGAACTAGGCTGACGATGTAAATGCTGGGATTGCTTTAAAAGACGTTATTATTTTTAGGGGATAAAATATTCCACGTAATTTTGTTTACTTTGTGGTTTTACATTTGACAGTTCAAGTTGTTTTTTATGTTCAGTTTGATATGTTTCCGAATCTATTACAAAATATGTTTAACAATCGCAGCGTAGTCACTTGCGATAACGCTTTTGGGATGGATATCATGATTTGGTAATTTGAAAAACAACATCATTTAAAATAATATTTTAATGATTGTCAAATTGATCGTGAGTTATTTCATTAAAATTAACACAATGAATGAAAAAGCAAAAAATGGTCACGTTTATGCAATCAGAATAACCTTAGCAACATGGATGCAATTGTGTTTCGAACTGGATTAGCCTAAACATTTTATAATAGAAGTTTTTTTACCACGTGTCATCAAAAAATTATTACCTCACTATATATGTTCTTGTCACAGAGTGGTCATATGTTAATATTAGATAATGTTAATTTAGTGTATTGGACAGGATTTTGCTGCAACACGTCGCCCGCAAATCTCACTCACAGAACGCTTATATTAATTAAAATATGTCTAATTAGCGATTGTATATTAGTGATATCATGAGACTTATCACAATATTTTATTTGTAAGTTGATTTTGTCCATCAAGAAGTGAATTTCGTGATTAATTGTAGATAATAAACATATAATGTCCGCTATGGATATACAAACATGAGTGACCACTACATACATGCACATGCGGGCCTCGTATTGGATTCATCTATAAATATTTGCGTCGTTATAATATCATAATTAGGAAGTGTGAACATCATCTATATTGATACAAAATAAAATGGTTTATCATTTTACCGATTTCGATGAATATTCAATTGTATGCTTAAGAGCTAATAAATGTTGTTGAATTAGAACCGATATCAAGTAACAAAACGATATGTAATATATTTTGTTTTCGAAAATGTTTGTTTTACAAAGTGTGAACATGTCCATTTAAGTTCAATATGAAACCATTCAGGCGAAATACTTAATACGTATCACAGATCTATCAAGAAACATTTATATGTGTATTGTTAGATGATAGGTTGGTAACGACATACCGAGAAACTAATATACTGTAACGTCAAGGCCAAAGGACTCGGATACCAATAATAATAATAAAAACAATGCCGATTAGAGGGGCGCCATTGGGGTAAAATCATACTAAAAATCTTAATTAGACGAAACTTATAACACATTATGCGACACATAATAACTGATAAAACTCGATATAAGAAACTTGTTTATGCTTTTTACATATAAAATCATGTTATTATAGTGCGCATGTATGTTCGGTCCATTTTATAATATCTTTAGGTGAGTGTTATAAGTATTTGATTATTGATAGGTTTCAAATGTTCGAATACCGGCGACATCACATGTATGTTGAACCTTTTCTTAGTATGAAAATAAGTTAAGTACAAATGTATATTAAAAACATGAAAGGTTTGTAAGCAATCATATATAATGACATTTAAAAAAAATCTGTTAATAATTCCATTAAAAGCGTGGATGGAAATGAGATTTTGATTTAATTATCGTTATTCCACAACTTGTTTTATATATGCCATCATTCCAATAAATACAATAAATATGTTCCTCAAATTTTTTGCTAACATTTTGCATACTCAGTTATGTGTTTTTAACAAAGTGAATCTCGTCGTATTTGATTTTGAGATAACATACTTTTTAAATGTATTTATTACTGGGGTACGTTACTTTAAACGGATAAATACGTGTCTTGTTACTTGCAGAAGACAGTAGAGTTTTTATAAGGGCTGTAATATCGTTAAGCTTTGTGACGGCAAACCTTGCGATTTTGTGCGACAAATGGGGGACGGGCAAATTACAGTATTTTGATATTAATCTTCAAATTAGGTTGCATATTATTTGAAACCATTTGCATAATTTGAATAAGTATGAATCACTTTAGAGCGTATTCTCCAAAATAAAGCATGAATGTAATATTTAAGGTCTGTAACGAAGTTAATAAATGTAGCAACAACAACAACAACAACAACAAAGCAACAACAACGAAACTACCTTCTGCTTAAATGCTTAAATTAAAATCAATCGATCGTTAAAGTATAATGAATAGAAACAAGCAAACACAAGCAGATTTTCATTCAGTCGGCTGCTCGTTTAACATTTATTTCAGAAGAAACGTCTCTGTATTTAGCAAATAGACTTTCAACGCCGTCGGCGCTCTCGTTATATGCGCATTTACACCTAAAGATATACGCGAATTGTCAAGTGGTTCATCTTTGTCTCATCTTTGTTCCATCGCTAAAAATCTGCGTTAGTTTTTCAAAGGAAATGACTTTATTAACAATGTGATAAATGTGTTACTGTTGTCCAAGGTGAAGTCCCAACATTCCGGTTAATTGGTTTTTATTGAAAAAGTATTTGATTTAAGTATTGCCGAGCGCTATTGGCGGGGGCGGAGTAACGGACAAAAATCAACGTTTCCGGTCTAATGACTACAGAAAAAACCCACACTTGCCGAAAGCGGACATATCATCCTGGTCGCCGTGATGTGAGGTTACATTACACTAAATGATCGCTTCATGTAGGGCTGTACTCTCTAAAAAAATATAATAGTTGACAGGAAGGCATGTTTTACACTTTTTACCATTATTCGGGTGTTATCTTGCGGAGATAATGGTAGGGCATGAATAGGTGTTCACTACTGAATCCCTGAAATATGATACACTTGAAGACTATAGTAAACCATTGCACTAGAAAAGGTTACATTCCACTAAGAAACGGCAGAAAAAAAAAGTTGCAAAAACAGTCGATTTTGATTTGTGTCAAGTTCTTTCTTGCATCGTACATGACATATCTTTTTTATTGCATAAATCGATTCCGCTTAGAATGGCCTTTAAGAAAAGGTATGGTTATGGGGGTCTCTATGTGCAAAATGTTGCATTTATTTTCGCTCAAAGTTGTCGCTTTTACATTGAATTATATAGGAAAACTATTTGGTGTATTATGACCTAAACGCAAAACCAGGCCTAGTCACAAAGGAGCTGTATTTACAGAAAATCATCATTTTTTTAGTGGGATATGACGCGTTTTGGCAAATTTCACGGAATAAATGCGTTTGTTTCACGAATTTAAGGAGCATCGTGAGTTTTTAAGAAAAAAATACGTTTTCAGAGGAAAATAAGGAAAAAAAACGTACAAAAACTCGTCTTGAGCATCTCAAATCGCAACAATTTGTGCTGAAAGAGCTCATGAACACGTTTTAATAGTTGTTTACTTCTTTTTCTACATAGCTTGTAACAATATTCCAGTATTTTGACCGATTGTAATTATTTAGGGTAATCGTTTTACGCCTGAACGCCCGTTATAAATCAAAGCTCCGAACGCGAAAGCCACATGGCTTATCAGGCGTTATAATAAAATGCATTTTCAAGCATTTCTACGTGAAAGATCGGTCTGAAAATTGGCATGCACATAGAAAATAGTTTTATAAGTATCGAGAAGTGCTTATTTTCCGCGATGTTAACAGTAAACGTTGTCTTATAGGTTACAATACACTAAATGATCGCTTCATGTAGGGCTGTACTCTCTAAAAAAATATCATAGTTGACAGGAAGGCATGTTTTACACTTTTTACCATTATTCGGGTGTTATCTTGCGGAGATAATGGTAGGGCATGAATAGGTGTTCACTACTGAATCCCTGAAATATGATACACTTGAAGACTATAGTAAACCATTGCACTAGAAAAGGTTACATTCCACTAAGAAACGGCCGAAAAAAAAAGTTGCAAAAACAGTCGATTTTGATTTGTGTCAAGTTCTTTCTTGCATTGTACATGACATATCTTTTTTATTGCATAAATCGATTCCGCTTAGAATGGCCTTTAAGAAAAGGTATGGTTATGGGGGTCTCTATGTGCAAAATGTTGCATTTATTTTCGCTTAAAGTTGTCGCTTTTACATTGAATTATATAGGAAAACTATTTGGTGTATTATGACCTGTGACGCGCAAGAACAAACTACACGCTATTCGCACAGCCATAGGTTCTTTCTCTAGTCGATGACAGCATATGTAAATAGGATGTTCAACAAACAGCGCGTGAGAGATATTGATTCAATAAAATATTTTAATGTCACAGAATGATGATCATGAAAATAGCGGGATACACGACTTCTCGCAAAATAACGCATAGGCGATCATTGAGTCGTAATTCGATAATTAAAACTCATTGAAATCCATTATAACTATTATGTCGACATGGTGTAAACAATTAGTTAACGAAATCCTTTTCGTACCAACGATAATTATCGGGCATCAAACAATGAGTTAGAATGCTAAAACGAGCGAATTTCAATCACAGTAATTGTTGAATAGTTTTTCAATTGAAATTAGAGCTCATTTGTACATGACAAATGCGCATTATAAGGTGCGGTTATTACACGACAGAACTTCAAAAGGGTCAAATAAATAAAAATGTGCATACAGTTATGCTTACACTGTTTTCTGGTAAGAAAGAACGTTAATTATAAATTAGTTTGCTTTAAATGATGCATTTAAAATGGTTCCTAAACTTTAATATAATTTGATAATTTATTTTTATAAATTATTATTAATAAAAAAGGGTTTATTGTGGTATTAATTGAATGCATGGGAATGTCAGTACTATAAACATATGAGGTGTAATGAATTAATCATATAAGTACCGTTACACGCATGCGCACGGTACTGAATTTCGAAGAATTGTCATGGTAATGTAAGATTTGTGTATGTGTTGGTTAGATGGTACCGTATAACAAACATATATTTTTCATTTTAACATGTTTTGAATTAACGTTATTTGTTTGATCACTGAATAAAACATATATAATGACACGTTATTTATCACTGAATAAAACATATAATGACACATTATTTATCACTGAATAAAACATACATAATGAAAGACAAAATATAGATGCAGCGTTTGCAAAGGAAATCTGCTTTTTTATTACGTTCCTCATTTTCGGTAAGATACAGCTGGTATGTTCCTTTAATTGTCTAAACGACATTTAGAAGTTATTCAGTTTCTATATATTTTTATTAACCAAGCGTTAATATACAGAGTCAACTATCAACATGTTCGTAAATATATTTTACACAAATAACACGTCTCCTTAAATTGATAGGAAGTAATGTTTACAATAAATATAAGAACACTTATAAGGATAATATTAAAACAGTACCAGATGAGCAATTAATCCCTGTAGTGTTGCATAAAACGGGTTCTACTTAATGAATAAATTTAACTACCGGTATAGGCTGTTAATTTGTCTATCGCTTTCTATTTAAATTCGTATGCCCGTATTATTTATCACCGAATAAAACATATATAATGACGCGTTATTTATCACTGAATAAAACATATATAATGACACGTTATTTATCACTGAATAAAACATACATAATGAAAGACAAAATTAATAGCAGTCCCCATTTTATTTACAGAACTGTTCATTGAGTAACAGGATGCTTCAATTAACAAACGTACGCTGACATAGCTGTCATCAAGTATCAAGTAAGTAATCAATGAATAGCCAACTATTTCGTGGCGGAGATTTTATTATTGGCTAATGTACTTTGGCAGCCACATTACAACTATAGTTTTTAATCCAATGAAAAAATAATACAAAAACATCACGATTAAAAATATATTGTACATTCGCATTTTATGAATAACTGAGTTGCAATTGTAATTACATTTGTAACTATTTCTAACAACCTTATGATTGTGTCAATAAAGAAATATATATTTATTTATATATTTATTTATTTATTTAACTCAGCTGTGACATTATAGTTAAGTGATGCACAAATTATATACATGAGTATATAAGTGATTGTGTAGCGGATATTTTCCCGTCGACTGAGTAAAACACCTCGTAGAGTAAAGTGAATGTAAAGCTGCTTCTTATTACAATTACTTTGTTTTTCCCTTATATCTGGCAAATATGCTCTACAACTGATTACACGTGGTATGTTTTAAACCAATGCTATGATTATGATTATTGTATTGTATTGTACGCTTGAATGTTGTATTGTTGTATGTCTTGGTCATAATTAAATTCAAATAGATTTTGAATGGCCAAAGGCAAATATGCCGATTCGCCAAATAATGATGAAATAATGAAAATGTTAAATGTAAGGATAGATTTTGCAATTAACCGGTTGAATGGGGACACTTCAATAGTATCAATTACACCAAAGCGACTTCACTGTTGAAACAGAGGTTGTAATAAAAATACCTTTTGGCCTATTTAGTTTCACAACCGTGTAACGTGTATTAAATGATGCGAATCGGGAAAACTAGAATTGAAATATTTTAAAGACCATTTTGTGTTTTAGGAAAGTGATTTTTTGTTGTTTTCGATTTCAATTAAAAACTAAATAATTGTAAAGACACTTTGCTGCATCAAATATACTTACATGAAAATGTTGCCTAGTAAAGATGCATTTTTTCAAGTTGATCTGTATGCTGTTTGTTGGTAAATGCTCAAAGATGCGTGCCAAATACCTATTGTTTTCTTAAATAAGCAAAGATTATTTTTTGTTTCACATCGCAACACAAAAATAAAAAATTGTCTCATTTTTTATGTGTCATCATTTAAAAAACATCAAAAGGACTAACATTGAGCCAGTTATAACTAATCAAGTCTGTTGACGTTCTTAAATAAAGGGATCTTTCCACGTTTTGATAAATTTAGAAAATTGAAAAAAAATCAAGATTTGCAAATTTTTGTTGTATTTATGATACATTTGCAAGGAAATAGTAATACTTAACATTTTATAGGCTCTTAACTATCCTAAATATGCATGTTTTGCGATTTAAACACTATACCATTATGAAGCGTTGCAAACGCGAAATGATGGGATAATTTGGAGAGTCATGTTGTTATCGTTAAATTCTGTGACATTACGAGGTCTACTTATATAAAGCATATAATACACGACTAACTATGTGAGCAAGTATCGCCGACTGGCGAAAATGTTGAACATTTACTTCTATTGCCAGTGGTTCGAGTCCAGTTGAGTATTACTTAGCGCTAGCTTTAGTAGCATTCTATTGATCAACTCCTTAATTGACGAATATGAACATATTGTCAACCATATAACGCAATTCTTCGGTATTGTAACAACAAGTCAAAATAATACCTAACAATGTCAAGGATTCATTGAATTTTTACAAGATAAACAAAGAACACGGTGTACAAAATTCAGATACACTTCAAGTGACTTATTCCTTGTAAAAACTTTATTTATGTGTAGCTTTTTAATTCAGTTTTTTTATGGACAATAAGAGGCAAAATAGTACACAGCAGCAAATACCAAATATGCATGGCATTCGTTGGAGAGATAACTAAAACAGAAAATAGTATATACGTTACCTGATAATGCTAACCAGAGCGTTTTTCCTCGACAGGCAAAATGTGATATTACTATCCGATAAATTTATAAAGTTCATTGAACACATAAACGTATTGTTTGCAGTTAACCAGCTCTAAAATATAAACTGCTTTCATTTATTTTCGATACCACTACGTGAGATGTTAACTTTTAACGACTTATAACTTGCGACACTTAATAAAAAAAAATTGCGTGTGGAGATTTTCTCATGCGCGTTAATAGCCAAAAATATCCTCCCATTTGCCTTGTAGCGTGAAAATGACGTTTTGTAATACTTTAGGTTAATACGCTGCGTTTAAAGATGTATTCGTTTAAATATAATAACGTTTGTTTTTAATATCACGACAGAAGAAAATAATTCAAATGGGAATAGGGATTTCCCTGTCGTAAAAAACTAAGCATAAAATAAAGGCATTTTTAAAGACACCTCGCCAATAGATGTTGATTATAACACGAGTTCATTTCATACCATATTTTATTTAGCGAGTTCATGAATCGGTTCGCAAAAGTCATCCCGTCATCTAAAATAATAATGTTATGGTTTTGTCATTAAAGCAAAACATCTCTCACGAAATCGCTCAACAATGTATATTACACATTCATCGTCGTGATATTTAACTCAAGAAAAACAAGGCAAGGTTAAGCATGAAAGTGTTACACTGTCCCAAAAATAGTTAGCGCCATATTTTCGCGACGTAAAAGCCGTCGGTTAATCTGACCTTATTATTTATGGCAATAATTTAAGAAAACCTTACGACTCAATCAATGCCATTGAATATATTATTAATTTAATCACTATGATTTCCTATATTTACACAAACTACAAGAAGTAACTTCATAAGTCTAAAAACCATTTAGTTTTTTATAAAAATAGCATTTCCATATGATAAACAACACAGGTGACCAAAATAATCAAATAATGTTAAAATTACTGAGACAGTAGGCTGCATAAATATTTCAGATTTATTTATTGAAACCACAGAACCAAAGAAAATGATTTTAATTGTTTTCATTTGTTTAAAGCTCTAAAATAAACTTCATTGTCACCATGCAGTAGCATACACTGTATTCTCGGGATTAAAATATAATATTTTGATTTACCAATGTCAGTTTTGTTGACAGTTTCATTTGGTCGCGAAAATATATGACAACATGAAAATACCACTTCATTTGCAGAGCGGTAAGCACTCCTTCCAAACCCGAACCGTATTCGTTGAAATAACAACTGTCTGCCCTTATTTATGTTAAATTTCATCATGATTGGGGACAGACAGTTTTTTTTTGAAGTTCAGAAATTAAACCTTAAAAATATTACGGTTTTCCATGATGTAGATCAGCCTCGTTTTGAGATAAATGGAAACCGCATTTCCGCATTCCAAAATATGCTTATTTTTCATTTTTCATAGTTAAATATTTGAATAAAAAATCACTTTATTGCAACAAATTCAGAAGATTAAAAATAAATAATGCTAATTTTGATTTCAACTGAGTGTGTTTGTGTCCAACCAGGCGTGAAGCAGATGATGTTTCCTGATAACAAATGCTGTAAAGGTACATGATGTTTTAAAAACAGTTTTAAATAATACCCAAAAGAAACACGTTGCACTGTTGATTGTTTAATTAATAGTGTGTTTTATGCATCATGATTCACAAAAAACTGATTAAAATGGTGCATTCTTAAAAAAAAGAGAATGTTTCATGATTCTAAAGATACTAGGATTTTTACAACTTTTCACTTAGATACTTTTTTCGAAGATTTTCTCGCGAGAGTTTTTCTAAGACCTTTTTGTGATATAGCTAGAGAACGTTCACAATAAGGATTATGTATAAAGCGATTGTAACAGTATAATGTTTTTTTTCGAAAATGATTTATTCTGTTTATATGGTTCAACCGCGCCGGTTCAATCGTGCTTAAATATGTTAAGTCAGATTAAGTCCCATAATTCCGGTTATTTAGATTTTACTGAAAAAAAGTTAATTAAAGTATGGCCGAGCACTATGGGCGGAGGCGGAGTAACGGGCAAAAATCAACGTTTCCGACATAATGCCTACAGACAAAACTCACATTTTCCGAAAGCGGACATTACATCCGGTTACAAGAGCAACGAGCACATATGCGGATAACGGAAAGTAAATCGACCTTACAAATTAAACTTTAAACAATTTTAGTACTTTATTTGTTAAATGATGTATATATCTGCGATTTAGCTGGAAGAGTCATCCTGTGTTGATCCCGAAGTCAAGCGGAAGTGTAGACGGAGAAATGCTGGAGTTTATCAAGAACGAGTATCTAGCGACTACGTGAAGAAAGAAAAGAAATAAGCATACGTAACCGATTATAAATTGTTTTATCTGACTTAAGTTGTAATGACTTTTTTTAGCGAAATAAGTTATTTGCAGAACATCTGTTGGTATGGCGATGGTTCGTTTACTACAATAACTTCAATCGAAAACCGTTTAGCTTAAAATTAATTATTTTAAAGGGATTTGTTAAAATAATGTTAACCAAACTTATTTCAACTCCATTAATTTAAGTTTTAACACCAGCATTTTAGATCGCTTCTCTATGCGTGAATAAGCACAAAACCGCGACAGACCAAACAATAGAGAGTGTATTATTCACTCAGATGTGAATAAGTAATTCTTTTCATTTTCCTTTTCTGATAAACTGTGGAAGGGTATGTATAAGCAAATCATAATAAGAACAAACAGATAATCCAACAAATAGTGACTGTTTTAATGTCATTTGTAATCGTTAAAAAATGACAGCACCAGCTAAGTCTAAGAAAAAATAGAAACAGAGAAACTTTTGGACGATTATATTCGTTAAACGTTCAATAATCTTGTCAAAGCAGGGACGTCGGAAGCAAATTGAAGTTGGGGCGGCGGAAGGGTGGGTATGGTGGGGGAATTATTTTTATATTTTAGCATCAAATGGCGCATTCTGGTGCGTTTTTATGTCTGATACCTGACCTTATACGCGTCTAATGCAGATATATTCTGAATAACAAAAGTTGTGACATACAGACAGACGATGAAAAAGTGATCTCTATATGTCGCAGTTTGTACTTTTTTTCCCGAAATTCCGTTTAGGAAATTTGAAATTCGTTGGTTGGTTTGGAGTAGACATATTGAAATGACACACAAAAGTGGTAAAAAACATTAAATACGTTTGTTAGAATTATCGATTTACTTTGAGTTATTACAATTAATTCAGGTATCTTGAGGTATCTTTAATGTGGTGATAATTAAAGCGATATTATGGGCATATTTCACTGTTGAATTGAGCTGAAAAGAATGAACAGGTCAAAAGAGTTAGTTAAAATGTGGTTACTGACCAATTATCTGCAACTCATCTTGCTACCAGTTGTTTATAAAAAAATATTTTATATTTGATATTCTTACGTGACTCACCCGGTCCTCTAAGCCGAAATGATCCGTAAAACAAAATTGTGTCGTTGTGTCGTAAGAACGAATCTGCACTAAAACTAAATTTAGGTTCACATCATACATGCATGATCTGTTGTCAAACGAAAGTACGGTTGATATTCAAATGCAATATTTTTGTCTTTCCGGGATATTGTTTTAGTATGTTGATGCTGCATTAATAAATATATGTGTATATGAAGTGAAAACACCAAAAATAAACAGCGGTTGCGATAGACACCTATAAACTGTTAGATGTCCATAATATCACTTTAACGACTATTAGATATCGGCACATTTGTTTCATGTCATACTTTCCTTTTTATTAATAAAAAGAAGCAAAGACTTAGATCATACCGACAATGAAAGATTCCTAAGTTTAATACCTCAAGAATAATGGAAATATCGTTATATGAGAGACCGATGAATTAACAACATAATTGTCACGTACATTACCGCGGGCGGGTGATGACAATCAACAATACACGTGACATTACCGCGAAAGCGTGATTACATTGCTTCTTGGTAAAGATAATTTCAACTATACGGGTATTGAAATGAAGAAAAAAAAACGAAAAAAAAGTTTTTGCCGAAATTTCATTTTTGCCGAAAATATTGGGGCGGCGGCCGCCGCCCCTGCCTCCCTAGCTCCGACGCCTCTGCAAAGTATTTACGTTGTTGTACATATTAGACTATACGCACTGCCTCGAAGGGAAAGCACACTTCGCATGAATAAATACACACCTTTATATCTTTATCATCGCTTTGTATATTATAAATAGGTTAACGATACATTGACCCGTTTGGTGAATTTTAATCAGACGCAATTGAGACACAATTTGTTGATTACGTTCTGTTAAATGTGTGCAAATTAACGCCGGGCATTATTTTCCATTTATTTAAATTTCATTTAAAGTGGGTCAATGGTTCAACATTAACGTAAGGATTTCTAGATATATATATAGAAAATTCAAGCTATCATAATATATATTTTGAAGGTTTTATATAAATTTATACATTTATATACTGGTAAACACAAACTTGATTATTTAAATATTTGAATTTAAGATAGTTTATCTTTGTTTTATTTTTGTCGTGTTTTGAAGCATTTTAATAACACTTTAGTTTATTAATGTCCGTGTCCTAAACAATAACATTTGCACTTGGAGCTATTATTATATATTCCTTACATTAAGACATACTTATTAACATAGATCATTTGATTCAAATCAAAACCATTTTACAACTTTAATAAAAAATATCCTTATTTATTGGTAAATAAACTATTAATAAAAGTTAAGTAGCATGACCATCATATCAAGAAGTCATTATTTCGTGTTCATTACTGGCATAAAAAACAACTTACACAAACATTTTAGTTCGCGTTTATTAATACCAGAAACAACAACATCAACACTCATTTAAAATTTAATATGCTGTTTAACAGGGAAATAACATTGTAGTATCATAGTTTAATGTGGAAAGCCCCATGTTCAGGAGTATAGATGAGTTGGATTTAAATTACGAGGGTGTGAAGATGGGATTGATATTTCGAATTCTAAAATAGATATATAAAAAATACATTGTTCTGCATGCATCAGTAACTGTTGCACGCAGAACAAATTATTGTTTATATATCTGAGTAATTGTTGCAATGTCAAATGTTTTTGTTTACAACTGCAAATTCTGATTCCTTAATCGGTAAATTATGGTAAATGTGTATGTGCCAAACACAAATGTTCAATTGAATCGATACACCATTCCTTTCTAAAAGAGTCCACAATGTTTTAAATATATAAAGCGTCTATTGCAGATTGTACTCTAATTTGTACTTTAAATTCGTGTTTGAAATTCCTTCCTTCAGACGAGTGCGTTTAGTATGTCTTCGTCTGTATAATGCTGCAGTAATGATTGTTGTCAGTACACTACGTGTAGCGCGATTTCTGCCTTCATCCACGCTTCACCGTGATTGAGCCCATCGTGAAAATTACTTTCGTCACCGCGAAACACGTTGAACACCCTGGAACGCAGTGATGTCGCCGTAGAAAATCGCGATGACAGGTATGGCGCACTAAAGGGGTCGAAACTTTAATTTCTGCTGCAGCAGAAAAAATGCTGCTCGAGCAGCACATTGCAACATTTGTTCTGCTGCAGCAGAAAAATCCTGCTCGACTAGCATTTATTTTTAGATTATGGCATCAGCCAATCAGAATTAGATTACACATAGGCAGAAATCCTGTAACGTTGGAGCAATTTATCAACCAAATGTGCATGTTCCTACGTGACTTATAGATTTTAAAGCTTAATTATTATTTTATGAACAACTACGAAAAAAGGATGAGAAGTTAATAATAATTGATTAAACACATATGAAGAGTTCGTTGCTGTTTTTCTAAAGTTATTGTCAGGTCTATTTCGTTTCCGTAGCGGTAGCTTATGTCGTCCGTTTGTAAGCTCAAATTTGATTGGTTGACGGGTTCATTATCTTATTATAAAAATGAATGCTGGTGGAGCAGGATTTTTCTGCTGCAGCAGAACAAAAAGGTTCTCGGGCAGGAATTTTTGCTGGTCGAGCAGCATGTTATTACTACTCGAGCATCAAATTGGTGCTCGAGCAACATCGAAATGCTTCTCGAACAGTTATTTGCTGCTCGAGCAGCATTAAATTGTTTCTGCATACAATTTCACTCGCTGTTTTTTTTAAACAGATTTTGTTGTTGTTAGCATTTCAAAAATGCTTTACCCCTCTTGTACATATATAGCTCGCCACCGATTGTATTAAAAGATGTTGCGTGTAATAAGATATCAGACTATTTTAGTGATTTCCTGTTGCTATTGTGACATGTTTTACTTAGAATACATGCGTTAATTCGAGACATCGGCAGTAAGTATTCAATTCAGTGATATTTTAATATAATAATCATGCGAAAAGATCATTTTCATGCTGGCGAGTGACTATTTGTATACCTGTGCTTTGTTTATAATAAGTTAATTTCGATACTTTTACAACGTAATGCAACGTTTACGAAGGAATCTTAACATGATGATCACTATTGATTTACTTTTTTAACCTATTTATTTTAAGCTCGATGGCATAACAAGCCTAAGCTTATATGAAACGCTCTCGAGTCCGTGTCCTTGGTGTCAATGGGGGAGATCTAAAGAACGTTCCCACAATGGGATCGAACCCGTGACCTCCCGATCGCTTGCATATGTAAATCGATATTTAGCACAATATTAATATGCCTATCATTAAGTAAAACATACAAATCTTTGCTTCGATTGATGAACATGTAAATCACTGTTTCATAAATTGATCATGTAAAATATATAGAATATGCGTGGTCTGGATAAGAAATCTTGATAAGAATTGGCTGAATATTGAATGAGTCATAATATCATATTGAGCCTTTTTAAAGCTGTTTAACTTTTTATTTCAGGTACGACCAAGAAAATGTTTTTCTGTAAATAAGGACTTTATCAAAACGATGACGAGATTTTTTATTATTTATATCATACACAGTTATTAAAATACCTAATATTTCAAATGTCACTTTTTAATACATATATTATATTTTAATTGTTCATTTCCCGTTTTAAAATACGAATACAATGCTTGTTTTAATGTGCTTGGTTTTCCTATGCAGTTGGGCATTAATTCTATGCATATTAACATTTATAGCGATTAGCATCTTTCGCAGCGCCGGCATATGACATGTACAGTGTGCATGCATATTTTTGTATAATATAATGAATTATAATATTGTAATACAATAAGTTAGACGAAAAAGATACATGGTTTATCAAGATCATAATATTTTAAATTTGTATGAAATTTATAAAAAATATGTACATAAAATGTATACAAATGGTCACTCGTCAACAGGACAAACTGATTTCGATACGTGAACGAAGTAATCTTTATATTGTGATATTGAATACATCAGTATTGATCGCACTATTCATTCGTTTACGTTTTTCTTTAGAGTATGTGACACAATGAACTTGTTACTTAATAAAACAGGTGTATACATAGTCAATCGTCAACATGACAACTGATTTGTTTTCATTAAAATATCAGTGCATTGGATACTTACTGCCAAAAACTCGAATGTATATTTGAATCAACACATGTGAGAATCAATACATGTGGTAGAAACAGGAAATCACTAAAATAGTCTGATATCAAATATCATGTACATTCAACATGTTTATTTGTAATTATTGGCAAGCTATATGTTTAAAAACGAGACAGCATATCGGAAATGTTAGCACAATCTATAAATCAACATTAAGAAAACTTCATGCAGAAACTATGCATTTACATGAAATCAACGAACCACCGCGATCACGATGAGATCGAGATCCCGATTACGTCCGCGATGGTCACCAACTGTCACCGCGATCTATCACGATGGGACCACTGTCAGACCGCGGTGATTGCCCACGCTTACGAAAAAAATGTCTACGGTGGGACTGTGTTTAAGGCAGAAATCGCGCTAGACGTGTTTGTTGCCTTTCACTAATCGCAAGATGCGACTTATCATTCAGCGTATTTCGACGATCCCGTGTAACAAAGAAGGCATGTGTATCCGTACGAAAATATATAAAGTAAACGTTATGTAAACTGTATTTTACGTCATAAACATAAAATGTAATGTTCTCTAATATGTAATGCATATTTAACCTCCAATCGCCGAATATAATTTGATTTACGTTTTTCTAGTTTTCAATTTTATTTAAAGAAATGATGTTAACCTTAACTTAGCACATTTTCAAACAATTCAGAAGGCAATAACATGCTTTGATTTGGTAACATAAATGATTTTATATCGGAAATTTCAAATTCACGAACGTTGACTCGCTGTTTATGACCTAGAGGAGTTACCGACTTCAATCGCATGGAATTTGATATATCGGTATAATACTATTCGTTGATAAAAGTTATCTTTTGTTTATTTTTTATGGACATATATTAACACCAAATTTATATTTTATACGAGCTATTTTTGTATTATATAATCTTAAGTTTAATAAACATTTACCATTGCGAAATGCAACAAATAGAATTGATTATGTGCCATATCCGGAAGTTTTTTCGGATCACGTTATAATATGGATTGAGCAAATGTAAATTAGCGAAAATTAAACCCTCACGTGATGTATTTCTTAAAATCAAGTCTTAACAAGTTTTATGGACATCGCCGAGAAAAATAAACAGATCTGTCGACGCTCAAACAACGTTTTTGTAATAAATAGGTTACTCATATATAGCAAAGGCCCAATCGCTACGATTTAAGCTTTTGAAATAAAATGTAAATATTTAATGTTTCAGTAAGTCATACCCGTGTTTTCCAAATAATCGACGCAAAACATTTCAAACGCTTTGTTATATAACCGATAACTATGGTCATCCAAAGAGTACTTTATATATTGTTTTCAATACATTTTCCACAATTAGGAGTGTTGGTTTGCTTATTCCAATATACATACAATCGCTTTTTGAATCAATGACAATAATAATTTTTGTCGAAATGTCAACAAGTTTCTTTTAATTGATCATACAGTTCCACTGAAAAAAGCCTTTCCGAAATACTTTCACTAACCTGCTAGATCTTTATCCGCATGTCCGACTACTTTGTTTGGCGAATGATCCATCGCAGTGGAATGTATATGTCACATATATCGTTAAACGTTAATGATTGTTATGATTGCACTATAGGGTTCAAATGATTATCAACTTTTAAATATAAAACACAGCATAGCTTAAAAAACTAATTATATTATTCATTGTGTTAACAGTCCAGCAATGATCGCAAATTTTCATCATTAAAATGTCAATCATTTCACGTATGAGTATGAAAGATGCTGGTCATGTGCGGAACAAAATCATTAAATATATTTATTAAATGATTTAAATATTAAACAATATCTAACACTGCTATTACATAGATTTGACTATGCTCAACAACTGGAAAATTGAAACTATTTGCATATTCACTAGTTCTAATGTGTGTATATAAATTCAGCACTGTCTAATGTTTGGTTTCATTAGACTTAATTAGGCTTAATGACATATCTCTTTACGAAACACCAGTCATTCTTTTTGAAACGTTTTGTTTGTGCAATTCATAACGTTCCCAACTTTCTATCAAACGCAAATAATTGTTCAGTTAGAACGAATTAATTCCGTTAATAATGGTATGAGTCTTTCGTTTTCTTATAAAACTTTTTAGGTATTTTTAACACTTTCCACTCCAGTATGCAGCGGTATTTGCAGAACTAATATCAAACATGAAATGTAATTGACTAAGAGCAAACAACTTTGACGAATAATTCGGTATTACTTTTAACGTAACTTTTTATCGGAACTTTTTATTGTATATTTATAAATTTATAGCATAGTTTGTAGTGTATTTAATAGCCAGTAGTCGTTAGTTAAAGCAAATAGCCAATACAAATATATCGACACAAAATAATTATTAAGCGTTTAATAATAATTGTGTACTCTTATATAACATGTAAGTTTACTTTTATATATAACATTTACTTTTAAAGATATTAAATTATTATTAAATATATACAAGCATAAAACATATGAACTCCGGTGACTGCAGATATGGTAACATACATGGTTTGTGAATGTTTTTCAACAGAAATGTAAAACACATTAAAAAACCAAATAATGCAAGTGTTTAAATGTATAAAATGTTATTGATTAATTGGTGCATTTACTATAGTGCATTATCAAGTTACTCTAAAAACAAAACCAATACCTTATGAGCAATCAATTTCTTTAATGTTGCTTGAAATGGATTCTTCTTAATCGGCTTATTGATGTGCGGTGCGATCTGTTCATTCGTCTGTAGCTTTCGATTTAAATACATCTATCCATGTTTTTTCCCACTGAGTTAAACTTACAAACTGCAATGAAACTTTTCGTATATTCCACTTTGCTTCATACCCTCTGAGTTATTTAATCCGTGTAAATGCTCCGCCTTTTTGTTGATATCTACAAATCAGAATCGTGTCATTAAGATAGTAAAATGAACATTCAACTAGCGTGGGTTTATGTAGATCTAAAGGGACTTGTTCAGATGTATGAATGTGCTTTTTAATTATGCCTTTAATGTTTTGGCTCGAAGGATTAAAACATTGGAACTAACCATAAATAGAATTTATCGATATGCAACACAAACTGTTTCATTTTTCAATATTATACATTTGTTGGTTTCAACAGAATCAACTTTATTTTATTGTTTATTTAAAATATAGTAAAGTGTGAACAAGTTATTGTTCAATTGTTATAAACATAATATGGAACTATTGTGATAAAAATGACAATATAAATAGTTTATGAACAGCACCATCAACTTTACAAAACTGATAATAACTGTGATGATATCGTGTTGATCTTCCCCGTCTGTCCATCTGTCCTGGCAACTATCTCCTCCTACACTATTAGCACTAGAACTTTGAAACAAACACACATGGAAGCTATGAACTTATGTGCGACGGTGATTTATTTGGAATTTTGATCTGACCCCTGGGTAAAAAGTTATGGGAAAATAAATAGGTAAAATAAATCATTTTACTAACTACATGCGACGCACATGTTAATAACTTTTGACCCAGGGGTCAGATCAAAATTCCAAATAATGCACCATCGATCATATGCTCATTGCTACCATGTGTGTAAGTTTCAAGGGTCTAGTGCTAATATTGTAGGAGGAGATAGAGCACACTGGGGGTTGTGGTGAGGAAAAAATTTGGTTCAACATAACTTCTTCATTTATTCATAAATTGACTTCAAATGAATACTGAGCATCTCTTATGACAACACGGTCTATCTCGACCACCCATTTCCACATTACCAAATAAAGGTAACGGCAGCTTGTTTCCCGTCCTCTTTCAAATTTATCGAGAGGTCCACTGGTACTACTTCCCCGTACACCTAAAACGGTTTTCGTACCCATACTATTTCGCCTCCCAATTTTTTTTTGTACCAATTTTGTTTTCGTACCCAATTGTTTTTTGTACCCCAATTTGCTCTTTCCCCCAAATTTGTGTGCGTACCCAAATATTTGTTCGTATCCAATTTTTTTTTCGTATCCAACTTTTGTTTTCGTACCCATTTTTTTTGGGGGGGGGGGGGGCATAATTTTTTCGTACCCAAAATGTTATTAACCAAATATTTTTCGTACCCAAAATTTTCGTACTCTCATATGCAATTGAGGTGATGTAGAAAAACATAAATTGATGCTTTTATATCCATCCTCTTCAAAAGCGTCGTCACACCAGTATTGACAATACTTTGATTTTTACTTGTCATTGATTATCCTCACGCCCCAAATTGGAGCAGGGGATTATGTGCTTATCCGCCTGTCCGTGCTTCCGTCCGCCCTGGTCACTATCTCCTCCTACACTATTAGCACTAGAACCGTGAAACTTAAACACATGGTAGATATGAGCATATGTGCGACAGTGCACTATTTGAAATTTTGATCTGACCCCTGGGTCAAAAGTTATGGGGGTTGGGATGGGCCCGGGTCAGAGATTTTCACTCATTTGTTTAGGTTGTTTTACATTTACTGTTCATTTTTACACCGATTCACTTCTAATTGATACTGATCTTTTCTTAATACAATACGGTCAATCTCAACTATGCATGGCCCCAGTACCAACCCTGGGTTGCCCCACCCATATAGACCACGCCCACCCAAAATTTTGTTTTAACATAACTTCTTCATTTATTCACCAATTTAATTCAAATTAATACTGAACATCTCTTATGACAACACGGTCTAACTCAACCATCCATGTCCACATTACCCTGCCCGGGGCACCACCAACATAGGCCTTGTCCACCCAAAATTGCCTTTTAATACAACATCTATGCGGCGGGGGAATACGCGTCGGCCTCTGCCGCGCCATTTCTAGTTAATATATAAAATGCGACGTTATCAAAATATTCTGATGAGCAAAGGAAACTTGTTTAGTTCATTCCTTTAAGTACGCCGTGCTGTAGTTGAAGTTTTGTTTTGGATATATAGGAACCTATTCATTGTATAGCATATGCATTGTATTTGAGCATCGCGGGATCTATCCCTGTGCCGGCCACGTATCGTGTGTGTTGACTGGTCATGATCGCGGGATCTATCCCTGTGCCGGCCACATATCGTGTGTGGTGACTGGTCATGCGATCCTTTCTACGCTCTACGGTCATTATTGCCATACCTCTAAGTCAAGAGGTAATTGTCAGTTACTTCCACAAGTATGTGAACTTACTACTTGCTAACTAGCTAGCACAGGAAAAGTTTGAGTTGGTTACGGCAATTTCCTAACAATTCCAGATAAAAACTGCAAACTAAAGCAGTGTATCGTATCGTAACATATCGTATCGTATCGTACGGATGTAAAGTAGAGGGAAGCAATTTGCTATTTAACGTGAACATAGAAAGAGCACATGCACGGGCAACCTAAATCAAATTGACATTATACATTAACCTACATATAGGATCTGACACGAGTTGTCATATCATACCATATTTTATTAAACGAGTTCAGGAATTTTGTTAGTAAGCGAGCCTTTGGCGAGCTTACTAACGAATTTCCTGGACGAGTTAAATAAAATATGGTATGATATGACAACGAGTGTCAGATCTTTTTATCACATGATGTTAAATGAGCAAATTAAATAAATATTTAGGCAAACATAATGATGAATCCCGAATGTTGTTTACATTTCGTGACGTCATTTGACGTTGCAACGTCATTTCAGCAAAATAACAAAATGCGATTGGCCAATAAACGAAAACTAAGCCCATGAAAACGCTTAAAAATGTTGTATTACACATGTGTAATAAAAAAAATATGTACTGGTTAAATTACATTGGAAACAGGGTATAGCATGTGATAAAATTAAGTATAGTGCACAGCGGTATTTTAATGGCATATAGATGCGAGCTGCGAGTATTATCCTGCATAGATTCAGAAAGCAGTACTTGTGGACGGAGTGAAGATCAAAGCGCTGAAGGCATAGAATCTGTTCGCTGTTGTATAATCTTAGACGCAACTCAGTTTTCAAAATTATGTTATAGCTTTTTATATCGCAAATTTGAAATGACCACAACATATTCAAATTTATAAAGAATGTGTCTTAAAGCACATGTCGAGGTGTGTGTTTTTTTTCCAAATCATTGATACAGCTAATCAGAACAGAACAGAACAGAATTTTTATTTTGACTTAAGCATAACAAGCTTATCGTCATATACAAATACATGATAATGTTACAGACATGCGTGATGAATATAAATAATAACATTGTATAAATTACATTCATCAATTCATAAATCACTCATCACTGGAGAGTGAGAGTGCTCTAATTGCAAGTTATAATGTGACATGGAATACATATAAAAACATAACCACATTTGATACATCCATGGTTAACAAACAACATGTACCTAGCAAAGTACACTCAATTGTTAGTATAAGCTATAGTTCTTCTTAACAATCATGTGATAATAAACAAAGTGTTATCTCTTTTTTTGAAACATGATATACAATAGATGGCTAACTTTCTAAGTGTCGTTTTCTTACTACTATTAAGGAGTTTAATAAATTTGAACATACTAGGTCGCTTGTAATAGAATTCTGGGATATATTTGATTCTTTCTTCTAGGTATAACGGACATATTAGTATGAAATGGTACTCATCTTCGATATCGTTACAGCTACACAAGGGGCATATTCTTTCGTTCCTGTCAATATTATGATGTCTGCCTGTTTCAATTAACAATTTATGAGATGAGAGACGCATTTTGGCAATAATCCTTCTATATTTTTTGTTTTCAATTAAATCTAAATACGATGACCTTTCGAATGTAGGTTTCAATTCTTTATACATATATAACGATGTTGACGAATCAATGTTAGTCCTCCATTCAGCTACATATTGATCTCGCAATCTTATTTTTAATAAAGGGATGAATTTGTCGATATTAATAGATTCTGGGAATAACCATACATCTCCAAATCCTGAATGGTTAAGTATATCGCGAACTTTTGATGACCAATTCACTGTATTATTTCTTTGAACAATTTCCGATCTTTGCATATTTATAACAGTGTGTAAAATACAGTTACTTTGTTTTGTTTGATATAGTTTTAGAAAATATTTAACAATTCTTAAATAGCGTCCAATGATTAGAGGGAAACGACCGACTTCCGCATACAATGACAATGAATTAGTTGACATCTTTACATTTAATAATCTTTTACAGAATTTTCTGTGAACACGTTCAATATTATCGGCAGTTATAAACCCCCATACTTCACAATTATAATTCAAAATTGACGCAACATATGAATCGAATAACTTGAACATGATATTTATTGGGACTACCATCTCTTTTGTTATAGAAAACAATCTATTCATTGCTCTTGACGCTTTACCATACAAGGTGTTTGTGGCTGGTATGTATGATCCGCCACTAGATAAGACGATACCTAAATAGTTAAAGTTACTAACTATTTCAATTTCATTGCCTTTGAATGTCCATTTATAATTTTTGTTCAAGACACCACCCTTTCGAAAAACCATTATCTTTGTTTTATCAATATTTACACTTAAGTTCCACTTATTACAATAAATTTCTAGGTTGTCTAAAGATTGCTGTAAGCCTTCTTTGGTTTCGGAGAAAATAACTGCATCGTCCGCAAATAGGAGTAGATAAACCGATAATTGATCAAGTGTTATACCAGCGTTTAAACCGTTTTGAAGACTGAATTCTATATCATTCACAAAAAGTGAGAACATGATCGGCGATGTTATTTCCCCTTGCAATAGTCCAACGTTGCTACTAAATAAGTCAGAAAGGGAACTCATGTGTTTAACTTGTAGTTTCACCTCATTGTACATCGAACGAATAATAGCCATTAGCTTGCCATCAACTCCTGATCGAATCATTTTGTACCAGAGCTGCCCCCTATTTATGACGTCATATGCTTTCCGGTAATCGATATAGCAACAAAAGAGTTTATGTTTATTATGCAGCTGTTTTTCGATTAAGGCATTGAGAATAAAAATTGCGTCGGCTGTGCTACAATTCGGTTTAAAACCAAATTGTGCATCCGTTATGATATCATATGATTCTGCCCAAGATTTTAAACGTTCATTTATTATTCCAGTGAACAGTTTAGCAAAGCAGCTTATCAGCGTGATGCCCCTGTAATTGTTAGGGTCGGAAACATTTCCGCGTTTATAAATTGGTAAAATCACTCCGGTCGACCAGCTTTTTGGGAATAGTTTAGTATCTAAAATGTAGTTAAATAATATTTCTAAAGGTCTGGCTATAAAATCGATTGTTTCTTTGAAATATTCGTAAATAATATTGTCATGTGAGGCCGCTTTGTTAGAATTAAGACGCTTTATCCCTTTTTTAATTTCTTCTAATGAAAAAGGTTTATCAAGTTCCGGATATGAGCTGGGCTTGTTTTCAATACGATCGAATTCTTGTAAGAATTCGTCATATTCATTACTGTTAGCATTGACATCAGTGTCAGAAGATAAAGTTCTAAAGTATTCATAAAATTCGTGAATCGATACATTTTCCGCGTTCGAAGCTGGTGATTTCTGCTTAAATAATTTCCAAAATTCGCGTGGCGCTTTACGACTCAAGTCATTCATTTGCCTGCCTTGTGCATGTTTATACCTTGATTTAGTTTGTCTACAAAAATACTTATAATCTTTCTTCGAAGCAAGCATTGCAGCCCTCGAATTTTCATTTTTTTGTAAATTATATTCATAAACTGTTCTTAAATAGTCCGCCCGCTTTTGTTTGCATTCATCATTAAACCAGCGTTGTTTGATCTTGTCTTCTGATAAGAAACACTGATTTTTCGTATTACTAACTCGTTTGAAATACGGTTCACCGCGTGTATTAATAAAGTTAGTGAATATCGATACCAATAGATCTGGGTCGCAGCGTGAGTTAACGCCTGATTGCAAACTGTGCTCTAAATCTTGGACCCCACCCGCTATATCTTGTAAAAACTGGTCTTTAAACTCCGATTTCCACGCAAAGTGTATGCGCGGATTATTTTCACCGTTATCACTCAAATTGTTCGCGTTCAGAGCAAATGTCAGTGGGGCATGGTTGGAAAATTCGTTAAAATCGTGGACTTTAAAGTCGGCTATATCTTTAAAATGCTTGTATGATGTTAAGAGGTAGTCGACTGTACTTTCCCCATTATTTGTATAGCAAGTTAATTTACCGATGCCTTTATCTTTAAAAAGTCTACCATTTACTATTCTGATATTAGTAGATTTACATAAATCTAGTAGATAGTCACCGAATCTGTTTGAGCCTCGGTCACAGGCTGACCGTTGGAGTGGAGTGTCTATTTCTAAAAAATCAATATCACAAAGGTTTCGATCATTGACAATAAAATCGGCCTTATGTCCGGTCCTGGCGTTTGCATCGCCAGTAATAAATACTTTGCCTCTATTATTGAAAAAAGTAACATCTGATTCTAATTTTGAGAATAAATCTTCCTCATACATATCATGAACAACTGAATTTTCTGGTGGAATATATATAACTGCTAAATATATATCGGAATCATTTTTAAAATATGTTTTATCAAGTTTAAGCCATACTATACAATCTAAATCATTTCTTACTAATGAAACTCCTTTTCGTATAGTGTCTTTTATGTATATAATAATCCCGCCGCTGGAACGTTTCGCTCTGCGATGTTGGTAGCGTCTATATGAGTGTATTGGTCTACTATAACCATTGAGGTCAATAATAGATTTATTGTTAGTCCATGACTCTGTTAGGCAAATAATGTCATGTTGGCACAGGAATGAGGTGAATTTCAAATCACTCCGTTTTGAAATAGTTAATCCCTCAATA
Organism: Dreissena polymorpha; assembly: GCF_020536995.1. Classification (NCBI taxonomy): domain Eukaryota; kingdom Metazoa; phylum Mollusca; class Bivalvia; order Myida; family Dreissenidae; genus Dreissena; species Dreissena polymorpha. The sequence continues at coordinate 3,824,243 of NC_068356.1, forward strand.
TTCCATGAGACGACGTTTATAGCACTCCCACTAACGGCCTATTCACTATAAAGCTTTTTGCACGCTAATCAGCGTGCACAGGCTATATAATCTTATTTGACATGCATTAAACACCAGAGAAGCAGTATAAATGGGCAACAAACTCACACAATGTCTACTTTTCAGTTGTACACTGGTGTGTAAACAGCAGAAAACAAAAATAATTATTTTCATAATATTTAAGTTTATTTAATATTTTCCAATGAAATTTGGTATGCATATACTTTAGTATACAAACAATATGTATGTGTAATTTGGTGGTTGAAAGTTATAATGTTATTGACTTACAGAGAAAGTTTTTTGTTGTCTGCTTGAAATTCAAATTTCCCTGTAAATGCTTAGCACCGCCAACTTGATAGGTTATGAACTTCTCTCAGCCAGTAGCTAGCGAATGACTCAAATCAAGTGACAGATTCAACAGTTTACCAAATGCTGTCTGCTCAAACACGTGTTTCTATTTATAACGAGAGCGCCGATGGCGTTAAAAGCATAGGTGCAAGATACAGGGAAGAATGGCGTCACGTGGTATAATGTAGTTCGATATCGCCATCCGCGAATTTCTCAAATCAATAATTTCAAACAATTACCGACTATTTAAATAGATAATCTTTCCATTTACATCAGTGTTTGAAACGCTTATGAAAAATAATTACCCAAGCCTTTCAAAATTTAAGCACGGACAGATCTGTATCGAACTATTCTTTTCAACAAATGAAAATAGACGCTACCCTATTCGTCTGCGTCAAGAATTTGTCGTAAAACTTGTGGTAAGCGTTAGATGCAGACGTGCACAACAGATTGAGTTATGACTACAGATTTCTGAATGCAGATTTTTATAGAAACTCCTCACAGCAGTTACTTCCCTTGCTTCGCCCGGTCAGTAACTTCTAGTATAAGGGAGGCCACTGCGTAGGAGATTGAGATTTATAGTGCAGATAGAATTGTTTTACGAACGAAATTTGTTTTAGGTTATAAGAAGATTTTTTAACATAAAACGGTCTTAGAAAAATTCCCTAAAAACGGTGTTAGCAATATTCTTGGAAGAAAACGTTAGAAAAACGTTTTCAAAAAAAATTTGTAAGAATGACCATATACTAAATTAAATAGATATTTCGTCTGATTTTTGATCAGGTAAGGCTTCATAAAGGGTAACCAATCGATGTGGATTTTTGAAATGTGGTATATACCATAAGCATAGGTGCGTAAACGCACCTATGCTAAAAACTAATGTTAGCAGCAAATCACCGGCAGATAAACCCAGCCTACTAGTTAATGTTGGTTAATATTTTACCAGCGCAAAATCAAGCAAGTGAGATCCGGCTTTTGAGCCCCGTTTTCCCTGAGAGCAACCAATATGTACAGATTTCAAAGATAAACACTAGACTGGCCAACGTTGTCTTACTACAAGTTGTTTAATACACTCTATGTACTGTACCAATGAGAACAGGTAGATGCGGTAATTAAAGCAGACGCTTTAAGCATTATCGTCTGCTTAAGTTTACTGGAGTTATCCACACAGGCAGTCACGGGTTACGGTTCCTGCCGTACCTAAGGCCATACTGATCCATACTGATTTGCAAAATGCGTCTGCATTATTTGTAAGCAATATGGCCTGTAACATTAGCGTGAGCTAACGCTCACACTAAAAATGGTATAGTTGGAGAACGAGTTACTGCCAATTGCGTGAAGAACAAACATAACATTAGCATACCTTGCAGATTATAAAAAGTTTTACTTTACTTAATTTTAAATGCTATATTTAGAGCGCAATAGGTAATTCGAAGATTGGTGGTATACACATTGGATCCCCGGCCATGTGGCAAATGTCATGACAAAATTTCGATTCAATTTTATGTTCATTTATTATAGGTTCACATTCAAACACTGAAAAAAGCGTGATTTGGTTAACGGATCGCCTTAAAATAACTTAATTACTGTTGATAACGGCAAAAACAACTATACAAGAACGTATCATTATCAATCTTATATTTAATATTGTAGTTTTAAGGGTTTTGGGGTCTTCCCCAATATTTTTGTGAAATGAAGTTTGACAATCCCCAATTGCTAAAAATGTGTCGGTATCAGTTATAATATGATACTCATACTTGAATACGGCAATGTTTGTTTGAGTTTAAACTAATGGGAAGATAGGAACGTTGATGTTTTTCATTTTATCATGGGGTTTTAAGATATTTATTTCGAAAAGGCTTAATATCTTGACGTGTTGTAAAACTTCCTTGTATTTGTTTATTAAATGATTGCACAAATTACGCTTAATGCATGGAATGTTTACTATGTAAAATAAATGTTGACTCAGCAAAAGAAACACGACAGTCGTTATCTTAGATTTCATAAGAGCGTAGCAATCTGCGGAGCTTTTTAGTACTACATAAATCACTTCTGTTTACACCAGCCCGCTAAATACAGCTCTATTTGCCTGATTTATCTTATAACAACTGATACCGCAGACTGAAAAATTTCCCCAGCAAAGTTTATTTGGTAGCATTATACAAAAACAGCATTTTTATATCTTTCATTAAACTTTCAATTTATTCAATATCAGCAGTCTTTGAACGCGACTAAAATAAGTCTAGTCCTTATTGGAGATCAGCGTTGTGATTGGATCAAATACATGTAAGCACATATACGCGGGTTTTATTGGTAAAACAAACGAATCGAATATGACGATATAAATAAATGACCAAACACATAAGGACTTAGATTATTTTCTTGCCACTAAAAAACAGCCTTCACAAATAACATTAACTCGCCTCCAAGATCTTTACCTGTATTTACGACTACTTTTTCTTTTGCGATTCGTCCATTTCAGCTGTATGTTCATATTATATTTAGCGAACAACGTAATTGACTGATATGCTCGCATCATTTGTTCCGAATGATTATCAACTGTATAAATACTAAACACGGTAATAGCTTATAAAAAGTGAAAATTATTTCCACGTTGTTAAAAAGCCCACTTATTATTGCAAAATTTCATGTAAAAAAATGTTCATCGTTCCATGAAAGATGCAATACATACGAAGAACAAAGTGTTGATAATTTATATTATATATGTTTAATTATTTTATTATTTTAAAATCTGACACTTTTATTACATAAGTGCAATAACGCTTCCATCGAACAACTGAAAATGTGTAAAAAAAAATGCATAATTTCATGAGACCAGAGGCGTTATGACATAGGACTTTCAGAAACACCATTCATTATTTCGTGAAATGTTTTGAATGTACACTTCAGAGCCTTCAGATTTTTTTAAAATCAAATGCAAATACATAAACAACTAAAACAAATTTAGTGATTCAATACTGTTTTGAGTAATTTTTTTTCTTCTGACAAGCTAAAGTTCTTCCCAATAACAGTTTTCACTCAAATATGCATCGATATTTTCCGAATGAATATGTAACATGAATAGTAATTGACCAACTTTGACAAATGATTAGGCACTTCTGTAAACACACGTTTTAATGTCTATTTAGATATTAATTACTTACTTTGCAGTGTACTTATTTGCCAGTAGCGGCTGATTAAGTCAAATAGACAGTGCAAATATGTCCATACAAAATAATAATTTAACGTCAAATAATTCGAGCAATTGTATTTGTATATATAATTGGTACATTCGAATATAATTAACTAATATAAAATCAATAAAACAATTAAACACTTGAACACTGGTGAATATCGATATGGCAATTAATATGATGAATGATTTTTTTAACTTATTATAAAAACATTTAACGAAACCAAAGAATGCATAGGTTGAAATGTATTAATACGGGATGTAACATGTAAGAAAGACAACTATTACATAACTACAAATGGATTGAGACAAGTTGTTTTCGATTTGTTTTGTTGATACAAAAAAAACATCACACGCCGATAAAATGCAGAAAAACAGTATTCGATTATTAAAATAACATAAAATAATCTTAGTTTATTTCCATATTAACCAAAAAAAAATGCATTTTATACATTTAAAAACGGAATTAAAAATATAAAGGGAGGGTCAACTAATGATTCTTACCCAATGTGGTGCACGGAGCAACGTGCTTTATGAAATGGAAGTGTGGATCCGTTATAACACGCATGCTTCTTAATACAATTATTGTGTGAGCGAGTACAATCACAGGAAGCAGTATCATTAATTTGCACCCCCGGACCCTACCTCCCCCCAAGCTTACCCCAGGGGTTCCAGATTGTCAAATGTACATCTAATGTGACTTTAGAACAACGAATATTGACACAAATACACAGTTTGGAAAAATACCCCTCGTATAGGTATTATATATACAAAAGGTATGAAACGCACTATATGCCTATTGCTTAAAGATTGTGGAACACGGGACGTGACCGTTTTCATCGAGAACTAACGTATGTTTCCATGCAGTTGCCGAACTAATGAAATTGGATTCTTTAAAAGATATTAAAAGCAACGTGATAACACAACTTACCGATCTCTTGTTCGGCTTATAACTTTAATATTCAATTAACTTCGACTTTCTCGCTACATGTCTGTGTTTTGCTGCCATTTTTTTGTCGACCGAATGCTCGGTTGTAAAACGCCATATCATTGGCCAACACAATGCTGGCTATTAGAATAACCAACCAGATGACGCGTCATAAAATTAAAATAGTCTACATCTGTAGACGAAACACCGAGAGACATGTAGCGAGAAAGTCGAAGTTTATTGAATATTAAAGTTATTAAAGGTTATCTGCTGCCTGTGAGTACAATATCATATTCGTTGCATTAGAACTGTATTGTTTTGCCGTACAAACAATTGATTGTCAATTTTTAAGCTAATTTCCAGTCCCTTCACGAATACAATGCGTTAAATTGACAGGTGCTCTAAACATGTTAGATTTCTTACTGCAATATTGAAATGTTTATTAACTAGTGCTTTTCTTAACATTTTGTTCTTGCACTAATACCGCTATATTTGACTTTGTTGCTACGGATTGAAGTGGGCGATTTTACGGTCGAGTTGATCTGTTTATGCATGTTCTGCGTTTACATTTTGGAGGGAACCAAAAACAAATTTGTCAATTGCGATAGTAAAAGGCAAAATTGAATACATGCCAATAAACTACTTTACTGCGATCATTGATTTCATCCTTATTTAATTTAATTTAAATGTGAATTGCTCTTCTGTTGTATTTATATTGGTTAAACACAGTTATAAACCGAATGTATTCAATATTTAAATATGATCATTTATCCCTGTTGCCATTTTTACTTTATTTTGTTCATGTTTGTAAAAAAAGCTGTTGTAATAACATAAAATGTTGAAACTGTACAAAAATAAATTGCCGTAAAATCACTTGATTATGTGAGTCTGAAATGATACGTGTATGCATTTGTATTTCTTATATATGATAAGCCTAGAATTAACCATAGCGATGTGATTTAGATTTCAATTGTCTCATACCTATTTGTGTTTGGAAGTTAACATACAATATTGTAAATTAAGTAAATTTAGTGACAGTTAGTTAAATGCCATTGCAGGTACTAATTTTTGATTTATGCAAGGGGCAGTAACAAAAAATAAATTTCGGGTTAACCAGGTAATATATTTTGAATGCTATGTATCGAGCGTTTCAATGCTATAAAAAGAATAGCGGATGTAAATATTAAAGTTTTCCTGGTAATATTTTTGAGTTTCATTTTTTCGCTAGCATGTGAAAGTATTTAGGGAAACACCGGCTTCCCCCAAATCAACACATGCTGCATCATTTGTAAAACTAGTGCGCATACTACTTACTGGTCTTCATGATTATGTGAAGTGAAGTAGAAAGCAATGCTCTGGTTATCGCAGTTTAACAGTTCTTTTTACCAGAACTAGTGCCAGTTTAGAATGAAATAAAATAATTTTACTCTACCAAGGCTTAACATACCGATTTCTCTTGTTCTTACATATTAAAATATATGGGATTTAGAACGGTTCAATAATTTCGTTATTATACAAATATAAATCGACAATATTTTCAAGTAACTAGCTACGGTTAGCTAAAAGTTTCAAAACTTTTTTTCTGCTTATGTATTTTCCATTTTAGTACCGATCTATTTTGTTCTTTGTCTGCAGACATTACTACGTAGTGCATTTGATAACGAACTTATTTCCATGAGACAAACGGTGCATTGATAAATATAATATACTAGGGAGATGCCGACAACAATCAAAACCAGTATGAGCAGGCATTTTAGAAACGTTTTAATAACAAATACAATAAGTGGTGTTACAATTAACAATAAATAATTGCTAGTAAACAACAAATAATTAATGTTCAAATATTGCATTAGCAAATGGATGTTTTATTGTCCAAATATAAGTTCATTTAGTACAAACTAACGTAAGAACAGTAAATACATTGAAATATAACAGCATGCTCACACAAAATAGTAAGTAAAGGACGTACACATGTAATTAAAAAGTGCTAAAATGCCACGGTTACAATGAACATAGCAAATAAAACAAAGTAAAAAACACATAAAAATTATTAAATAAATGATACAAAATAATAAATAATATAATTGACGTTTCACACAAACGGCTAGTATGGCCCTTCGCGTTCAAATTCACCTTGTTGTACCCAGGTCAATAAACACATCGACTTCGAATCAAGTGCATACGACGATCTGCATTACGAACTTCTTATGCAGATACATCAGACTTTGTTGCAAGTTTTCTTAATTTAGTGTTCGCCGGTTAACAATAGGGTATGTTGGTGTTGTTCACATTTCAAAGTGATTGTCACGTATTTAATGATATAAACGTCATGCAGTTGAAAATAAAACTTGCAGTCTAAAAATCACACAGTGTTTGAGCGCAAAATTTGATTAAACATGAACACATGAAGTAATTTGATTATCAAGTTTTAGAAATTTTCCTTAGAGAATGCAAAACCAAATTTCGCGGCGGCTTCTTTGACTGTTTTCCCAAGTGCTGGCGCTCCACAGAAGAAAACTTTGACCTTACCTTTGTTTTCGTTCTTGATGGCTTTGAATATCTTTGAAATAAAGCAAATATTGAACAATTAGTGAACATGTTTATCAGAGAAGTTGTTTCGGTCCTATCAGGGGACCTCGTTGTCTTTCGACTACGCCATCATTATTTTGAAACCCTTCCCCATATTGTTCGTAATCTTGTTGTTTTCTGCGTCTAATCAAAATTAAATCGTTTCTAAAAGACTTGCTTATAAAAAACAAACACAGCTACTTAAATTTAACAATTCAAATTGTGTAACAATTATTCATGGATATGTACTCTGATGTCTGGATTTATACGTTAGGTTTACTATCGTTAATGTAAAATCATGAATACGAATACATTATTCGAATTTTATATTTGAATATGGAACATTATAAAAATGCACACTTGGGGATGGTAATGTCTTTTTACAATCCTTAGCTACAAAGAATCAATACCTTACTGATTTCTCAACATATAACTTGCTTTAATAGGTATGAATTTATGTGATATTTATAATAATAATAATAATAATAATAATAATAATAATAATAATAATGATAATGATAATGTATCATAATAATTAAAACACATGTCTTACTTTATTCCAGTTAGGCCGACCTGGCTCTGTTTTCGTTCGAAGACCCGTGATCAGATCTCTCTTGTTTTTCTCGTACATTAGATCCAACGCAATCTACAAACACAGTTAATATGATATTACCAGGTTTGCAGTTTGATGTCCACAGTAGTTACATCCCCGTCCCCCCACCCGAATGCCATATATCATGAAATGTAGCAAGTTGTAATAATGAGGTTGTATAAATATTAAAATCAAAATGGGCATTATATATCATATTCAACGTTTACAATTTGTTTACGTGCAGAACCAAGCAAGGAACGATGCATAGGGGTTTGAGTGTCGTTCGTTGAAAAGCTTGTGTCTATGGACATATGAAAGGAAAGAAAAGACATACAAATGCGACTCCAGTATACCTCGTCTACTTTGGAATACGAACAATTTTTCATTTGTTTCGCTAGTATTGAACATATTTGTAAAACAATCATCTGGAGACGGAAACCTTTCTTATATTGCTAAAGCTGTGAAAACAGCTAAAGCTGTGAAAAGACGTCCTTTTAACTTCATAACGTTATCACTAGCGCAAACCTAAACACCCCATCCCTTTTAAATGTTCACATACGGTTTTGGTAGATTTAAATACACTTTGGATCATATAATATATATCACACTATGCGTGATATCTTTGAACAATCGTAAAATAAAATTCAGTATATACCGGAAGCAACTAATATCCTCTTGTTACCTGTAATCCGATGCCTTTCATGTCGGTTTTCTTCTGTGCTGCGGTCATGTACATGTGCATCTGGATGCACTTTTCCAGGGGCCCGCAATGATCGCTCTGCTCCATCTCTAGCTTGTTCAGCAGTGTGAGGAACCACTCGAAGCTTTTCTGATCTCTGTTTATCCATACAAAGTCCAACTGAAACAAAAAGTCGTTTTACACAAAAAGGGCAAAATAATCTTTCGATTTTGGTTTATCGATATGAGACGACCGTCTCAAATCAAATGCTGCGTACGGTTGAAATGTTTGGAAAAAAGGTCACGTTATACTCGCACCATTTTGGTCTACAGCAATCCAATTTGTTTTCATAGACCTATCATCAATCTAAAGCCAAAGAGTTTATCATCGGTTTACATTATATAAGGGCTACTGCTAGAAACACGTCTCGTTTAGGAAAGTAAGAACATTCCATTTTTCGGAGGAACAATCAAAATGTCATTACCGTTTGTTTTAGCATCTGTATTGTAAATTAGTTCCTAGCAAATCGAATTCTATAAAGTTTACCTTTTTCAAGTTCATGTCCATCTCCTCCTCGTCTATCGGGTACCACACGTGGTCGCAGTTCGGACACGTCTGTCTTTTTTCGCTGAATCTAATATGAATCAAGAGTCCACATTTATAGCAATATAACTGTACCGCAGCTTACATAGATCGCCGATATCAAAGTGATGCTTGAATACACATTTGCATTAAACGCTTTAATTGTGTAATATATTCATGATCGATATGCGCTGATCGCGTCGTTGTTTGTCACGGGAAAGACATGATACCACTCAGTTAGTTGTCTAGAAATGTTTTTACTAGGTATCTGTGATGCTTTCAAACAATAAATAAATAAATAAATAAATTATTTGTTGAATTCGGTGGATTATCGATTTTAAATCACGAGTGATCATAGAAATATATATTTTCTCTGATCACGAGTGAATTAAAAACGATATTTCACCGAATCCAACAAATTTTCTTTTTATTTTAAGCTTTTTTCACCTTTTATATACATTGTTTAACAGTCAAACTAAAGAATTTCGCTGGGATAATGACGTCATCTCGTCCGAAAATGACGTCATTTCACAGTAAACAGTGAAACGGTTAATTTCATTGTTTGAAACAGTGAAATTATCAGTTTTAATTTACTTATATTTCTCTTTAAACCACCGGAAAGTACCACCGAAATAATTATAATAATAATAATAATAATAATAATAATAATAATAATAATAATGATAATAATAAATATTTTCACGCATTAAGTTCAGTGTCAGATTAATGCTAGCGAGCTATAAATGGTTATTAAGGTAAACTTAAGTCATACCATCCTTTACTTACTATTGTTTTAAGGTAAATGAGATGCTTTATCCATTTTCATCGAGCATACGACGTAGATACTTTTATTTTAATTTTGAGTCGTTATACGTAATGATAATTTCCTTCTTATATAGATCATGAATGCATTTTTCGCCGTACATGCAACGCAGTGAGCAAGGTTTTTAAAGACAATATGCGTACAATTCTGTTTTAGTATGGATTTTATGAAGGTCTGATTTGTGTAAATTAATTTGATTTTGAAAGTGGATCACTTACGTACGGAATCCAGATAGTGCCATCTTTAATCTCGCCCTTCTTTTATTAAGGGCGACACACGAAGCGATACACGATATTTTGCGCGACAGTCGCGGCGACGCACGATATTTTGCGCGACAGTCGCGGCGGCGCACGATATCTTGCACGACAATCGCGGCGACGCACGATATATCTAACACGATTCATCGCCCTTGTGTAGGTAATCCAAAAGGCGATATATCGTGTTAAATATATCGTGCGTCGCGCAACATATCGTGCGTCGCCGAGATTGTCGCGCAAAATATCGTGCGTCGCCGCGACTGTCGCGCAAAATATCGTGCGTCGCCGCGACTGCCGCGTAATCAAAAATCTAGAATGCCATTTTATATGCGAGATATCGCCTATAAAAGGGCGACGGTCGCGTTCATAAAGGGCGACGATCGCGTTCGATAAGTGCGACGGTCATGTTCAAAGTGAGAGATATCGCATATAAAAGGGCGACTTTCGCATTTTAATCTTTTGAAACCGCAACAGGCGACAGGCGATATTATTACAGCGATATTTGAACAGTACAAATATCGCGTGTCGCCGCGAATATCGCGCAAAATATCGTGTATCGCTTCGTGTTTCGTGTGTCACCCTTGATGAAAGAAGGGCGAGATTATAGATGACACTATCCGGATTCCGTACTTACACCATCTTTACACAAATAAACATAAAAGCATGCGAGCCTATAGCATTCAATAACATTGTACATCTACGACATGTTTACAAACAAATGTATCACATGCTAGTTCTAAAATATAACAAGAATGTATAAAAAGTGTTACAATACACATATTATACACGAACCATTGAAAATCTTGTTAAAACATACACGCACAACGTATTTACATATCGAAACTTACCGTGAATGTTTATCAACCACATTTGGTTAAACCTTGTAAAGAAAAAAAACCATACTACTTAAAAAAATGAAAATCTACAACCGCCTTAAAATGTTTGTAAGCTGTATTCCACAGAAATATATTGCAAACAATTTATTACAAATGCTAGAACCACTTGAAAAATTATTTATTGCCAAGAAGCATTTGCATGAATTCAAACGACTATTAAATACAAAAACATGTTACGTTTAATTGTCATTCATTATAATGCTCATTTAGTCAATAATTATTAAACACAATCACAAAAGCTATGGTTCAATGTTTAAACGTTGTTTAAAAACACTCTAAAAAAACAAAATGACAAAAAATCAAAACAAAAAGGTTTATATTTTAAGCATTCAAACACTATTTCAGCTTTTCAGTTGTTTTTCAAATTAAATAAATAAATTCAAATGTTTCGGTGAAGTACGTACCTGTACCAGACACTTTGCAGAATCGAGGCCATAGGTGTGACACCAATACCTGCACCAATCAACACGGCGTGTTCTGTGTCAAATACTTCTCTTGTTCCCGTACCGTACGGGCCGTCAATAAAACACTGGAAGATAAAGAAAAATTCTGATAGCAGACATTGTTTCAGTTTCTAATTAAGTGTAAGGTTCTTTAAAAATAATTTACAACGTGATATCAGAAAGGTATTATACTCGTGTCTGATGGAATTAATGCAACATTCGAAAGCAAATACTGTCTAACGTTTTTTGGGGGGCGGGTGGGGGTATCTCCATGTTAACAAATGAATGCAATGGCTAGTAACTAACTGGTTACAGCATAATTAAATATGGTTTTTTATTTCAATCGCAAAGACATTCGTCAGATCATGTATTAATTACAACAATGTTTGCATATAATTATCGTTGTATTTCAGCCGAAGTACATTTAACTCCAGTATTTGTGATTCGTTCTCATTGAACTTCATCGAGGTTAATTGCATCATGCATGCGAAAAATTAATCAAAATTGTTGTAGTTTGGCCGATTTAATACAACGCACTTATAAAAACTGAACTGCTTTCACAAATCGTACCCTATGTAGGTATGATAACAAAAGCTCCAAATCGAAATTTATGTTCCCTTACATTAAAATACATTATATTCATACAAAGTGTGTCTTGGTATGGAAATTATGATTTTCCTGGTTGTTCTTATACATACCTTTGATGAAATGCCCTCGTTATTTATTCTTAATTCCTGCGTTAAATCACCTCGAATCGGTGTTAATTTTCAAACACACCACGATTTCCTAACATGTGGTTTTTACCAACCTTGATATTGACGTCTTTATGCGTTTCTTTGGACGGTGTGTTGCTTGACTTTCGGGACACTCTCGATTTTCTCACCTCATTTTGGCGAGAATATGCCTGCAAGTGAGTAATTTCTATGAATATACATTTTGACAAATACGATATTCGCAATAATTCAAATGTCTCAGTTGAAAACACGTTGAATGTTTCCAGACGCTAACAAAATATCTGAGTAATACAATAATGTTATAAAAAAATTACCACATAAAATAGCTGTACATAACTTGTTTGAATCGATAGACAATATTTAAAAGGTTTTAGCATCGAAGAATAAAGAAAAGGTGTTTGTAACGACAGTTCAACTGATCTAAGACGCAAACGAGCAATTACGACAATTTTTCTGACAACTGAATGGTCTTTGAATTATAAGCCGTACAGTACAAAACATATAATACCGACTTACACAGATATAGATGAACATTATGTCACGAGTTTTTAATGGAGCCATAATTTATAGCATTATACTAATATTACGTTAAAGGCAATACTAAACATTGCTGGTATAGTATATCTATCTTGCGACATCTGCTTTGCTGCATTATAAAAGGTGCCGTTGCACTGTAATTGGACGCATGCCACAATCGACTATCACTGTCATGCAAGAGAAATTGATTAACGTTTAACTCGACCATTTGACAAAATTTGACAATGGAACCATGGAACAACAGCTGTATGGATAACACAAGAACACGAACAATCACCACTCAATTTACTTGACATATCCGATTTTGTTGACATACAACTCGAATTGTCAAGACCAAAAAGGTCGCTTACCACTACGTTATCAGGTAGGGCTTAGCTGTTAAAAGGGCTTAGGCTGTATTGCTTAGAGATTGACGAATTGGTTATTTGGCTATTACAACTGATTAATAATAATTTAACATGTGCAGGGTTGAACTCACCTGTTCAATTTTTACAAACTTGTTCGATGTTCCTCCTGCAACAAATAATTTCAGATAATTAATTTTGTTAAATTGTTTCGGAAACAATTTAAGTAAAACTTTCAGCATGATTCAATTGTTTACGTTATTAATTATTTTATATGGCTTATTCTTAGAACATAAAAATAATGCTAGATTAATGTTCAAAACAGACGAATATATTTAGCTAGGCTAAAAATCGCGTTTTCTGTTGAAATAAAACAATTAAAAGGCTCAAAGTTACATGCTAACATAAAAAACGTCATTACAAGAAACAAAATTCGTCACAATAGTGTACGTCTTAGGTCTTTATTAACATGTAGGAACACACTAACCTTTATCAGATGGGGTTTATTTTCAAAAATCCATTCATGATGGGGGGATACTTTTCATTAAAGAATGAAATGGTATGTCGGGAAATACTTAGTAATGACAAAGTATTAACTAGTGAGCAATATAAAGCCAAGTATACATAGGAGTTCTAAAAACTAATTGCTACTTAATTTATTGTAACATGTAACTATCGCTATTTGAACAGTAGTACTTGAATAAAGTACGTATGGTATTAATTACATTGTATTTATTTCATTGTCTCTAATAACACCCATCGTCATGTGTCATACAATGGCGAAAACAAATATAAATAAGTATTACGCCTGCGTTTGACGGTGTTTTTGATCTGCGTTTTGTGCGGTATTTACGTCGTACTTGTCGAAGTATTCATACAGCTTCCGTGTCCAATGTCCTGCTGATCGAACGTGCAACCATATGTGACCTGCAGGTACACCAAGACTAATCAACAAGTAATCAATTGTGATATAAAAATATCCAAATTAGCCCTCAAAAATGACCGTTGTTAAGGATAAATAAATAATTAAATATGCAGATTCACCGAAGGCTCTTATATATCGTACACATCGTCGAGCTTTCAAAACTTAACTAAATTCAGACATACTCAGTACTGGTTCCCAAAGAAACAAAAGGAGAAGAACTTTATAAGGTCTCGATCTTTCGTTCTAATCCTTTTTGTTTTAACAACGTGACTTATTTGTAACTGTATATTCTATGCAAATGTATAACATGTTTGTTCGTAAATAAATGTGTTTTAACTAAACAAAAGTTTACTACAGTCACATGTACATAACAGACAAACAAACATGAGTAAAACTGCGGTCACCGAATAGCGTTGATAGTTTTAACCGGGTTTTAGGAGCGCCAAACTTCACACTCCGCCCGGAATATACACAGAACAAATAAAATATACTTAAAAAAATAATATTATCGAAATTCAGATTATAACGCAATAAAAGGCATTCCCTTTAAAGATAAAACTGGTCTTAAAATCTACGCAACAAGGGATTCTGTTGTTTGTTTTTTTCTGTTTAAAGTCTGTGTGTTTTAGTTAGATTGTAAGGTTCTGTTACCTTCCATTTCAGGTGCCGAGCTGATGGTGAAAGGGTGCCACTCGAACTTTGCTATTTCCGGTATTTGTATGAAGACATAGTCACCTGGTCGATACCGGAAGTTGGTTGGTCGTGAGATAACAAGATGAGTGACCTGAGACGCAATAAACGCATTATTTAGTGCTGAAGATTATGCTACTGCTGTGATTGATGGTAACGATGATAAAGTTGATTTGAATAAAGTCACTACAATGATGCTAGCTGAAATGATAATTTTGAAGTCAAATAGACGATAGTGGTTATGATGATAATGGTGATGAGGGGAATGGCGATGGTGATTATGATAGGGATGATTCTAATAAGGATAATGATTATGTTATTAATTATAGTGGTGATTATGATGATGATAATGATGATGATGATGATGATGATGATGATGATGATGATGATGATGATGATGATAATGATGATGATGATGATGATGTGATGATGATGATGATGATGATGATGATGATGATGATGATGATGATGATGATGATAATGATGATGATGATGATTATGATGATGATGATGATGATGATAATACTGATGATGATGATGATTAATACTATTATTATTCTGATGATAAGAATGGGGATGATTTTCGGCCAGATATTGCTTGTAAATTTCATTTTTCACGATAATTATCGTTAAATTTGTAAAACAACTTTTGCTTCATGAATGTTTAAAAGAAAAAAGGGCGAATACTTACCCCGGAGGGCAGTAAGTTCACACCTTCGATGTATGTATCTCCATAACGCACCATTTTTATCAGTTTTGATCTTGAAACTTTCTTCCAAAGAAAGATTACCCCGGGTCCAACAATGAACATCCAGAATATATCGCAGTGTATAATTAGTAAGATCCAGAAGGGGACGTACAGCATGTGCGTCCAGTAAAATACCTACAACAATTCAATACTTTTGTGTGAGTTACTAGAATAGTAAAATACAAATATAATACAAATATAGTTATAACACTTAAAGCAGCAGTAATCTTTCTAGTCAAATATAATATAGTTATATCACATCAAGCATCCACCTAAAGTCCCTAAACAAATACGGTGTTCACATTGTACATGGTTTCAACGATGCTGATTGTATTCCCTTATTTTTAAAGCATAATAAGAAACAGCCGAAATATTTGTGAAAAGATCCTTTTTGTAAAACCCATCATAAAAGAAATGATCTAGATGGACACATTGGTGTTTAACACTCATTCCCGAATAACCGGGAACATAAGTGTATTCCGTGTATTAAGGCGTCATGAGCTTTCGTAGGTTTGTAAAGATGGGTACATTCGTTGATTTTTTTTCCATAATATCCGATTAAAGATTTAGGGCGTAAATATAAGAAAGATTTCATCGCTGAGAGGACCCAAACAATTGGTTTCCAACGAGACAAGTATTGGTTTCAATGTCTTACCTCAAAATGACCGCTGCGTCTTACGAACGGAAGAGAACATATGACGATGACTATCAAGATGATCATCAGGATCATCCAGTAATATAGGCAGAGCCCTCGACCAACCCATGGCCGAGAACTGTGGTGAACAGCACCTCCCAAGCTTGGGTTTCATTAGCAAGCAGCGTTATCACCGTGATGGCCACTGAAGTATACGAAACGCGCGGTGTTTTTGCAATTGACCGGTTGCAAAAAACATAGCCCAAAGTTGAGTTAGTAATGTTTTACGAACGGAGGTCAGCCTATTGGATTCTGCTGTATAGTTTTAGAGAATGTGTTTTATAGGCAATTAGGTGCTAACTTCCCAACAAATGATGGCTGTAAAAACGAGCAATTCTTGCATCCCATTTCCTGGATTATCTACTGTGATAAAAACCGTAGTCTTCAAAACGTTCAACTCGACTATCTGCTTTTCTATTTATCCCTTCATTTTGTGTCTTTTTAGATATAACCATGAGAAGCTCAAGAACGTTCTTGAAAAAGCTTAAAGAAACTAAATTGGGTATGATAAATGATGATGTTTTAGCAGCCTTTTCAAAATTGGAAAAAAAGAATAGAAAACAATACAATAAAGACGACACAAAGGCATGTTTAAAGAAATTATACCAGCATTGCCAATATGTGCAAACGTGTGTTCCACTGCAAAGAACGCTATTGCGAAGCCCGTCATCCTATGAAACAAAATATGCTGGTCGAACGGAAGCACGTGACATAGTTTGTCATGCGCAGAAAGGTGATACACTTGCGCAGCATCAGTACGAGTACCCAGGCACAATTGAAGTTCAGGCATAAGCCACCCACCTCTCGCAAACTACAATATAGACACAATTGAACGTTAAAAGCTAATGGTTTTACGTTTGTTTATTGCGTTTCGTCTGTCCCGTGGAGTGATAAGATTTGTGTGAAATGTTTTCTTCTCATAGATGATATAGAACTGAACGAATAGATTGTGTTGAATAATGTCTCATAGCGAGCATAAAATGCTGACGATTTACACACAAAGCATATATTAAACAAACATAAAGAATGTTTAGGTAATGCTCAACAAAATAAACGATGAAAATACATCCATCAGGATTGCTTGATAGTTTGTAAGGCTTGTAGTTTTCCTTAACAGATCTGACAATCTACTTATGAGGCCTTCATGCTGAAAGCTTTAAGTGTAAAACGAAATTAAGTTATCTCGACCGTTCCAATATTCAATATTTGCCTCACTCATGTGTTTTCTGTAGCTTTTATAGTTAAATGCACGGCATTAAAGGAATGAATTATTCGATACAGTATACTAGTATTTACCATAAGCCAGACGGTATATTCCCGATACTGGTACATCGCCACGGGCGAAGAGGACCGCGTTGAGAATCCATACACAAAAAGTAGATCACTTTACGGGAGGTTGTTCTTGCAGTAGTCAATTGTGAAGTACCGATGGCGACTTTTCCATCGTTCTTCTTGTCAGTGGTCGAGCCATTGTGCGACACTGAAGGGTAAAGACGCTTTAAGACATGTCAAAAACATTTAAATGAGTCGTTTCTGGTAAAAACGGCTTAATGCATGGGATTCTAGTCCCCAATATTAGCCTGTTTAGTCCACACATGCTAATTAGGGACTTATCTTTTCAGCTAGACTGGATATTCATGAGCAAAACTTCCTAATCAGTTTTTTTTCCATAAATACGGAAATGGTCCTCCGTGAGTTTCCTGCGCGGAGTGCTAAAGCTAATATGGGACTGATACATGCCTTAAGTCTGGGTTTCCTTCTCGGAATGTATCTCAAAATGAGTATACCTTTTAATCCATAAAAGTGTTTTACTATTCAGAGCAAAACACTGAATCATGTATAAAGATATATATCGGAGGGAATATTAGTGTGTAATCGTACTTTATTTATTTCAAGCGCTCTCATCGAACAATTTAGCCGACATAAAAGTGATTGTGTAGAAGGATACTCTACTTGTCGTGTAAACGTTAATTTACCAGCTTTTATGTTGCTACTGCAAGAACATAGCAGACTCCATTTTGGCCTTTCACTTGTGGTAAAAGGCCAAACGCAGTTAAGACATGTAGAATATTTTACTCGTTAAAATGTTAATACAACCTCGTGTATTTTGTCTTAAATTTTAATTTATGCATGCATTGCATGGATACATTTGAATTTTGTGCGTATAAAAAGTAATTGACCCAATTTAGCGTTTCTATTAATTTTTTGCCTGTCTGCAAAACAAATCGCTGCACTGCACGCGCTTGCCCGTTGACATAATGTCACTGGTTTGAATCATTAATTCAGGACGCGAGTGAAAAAAAGCAGTTGTATTCATGTGTGTGTGTGTGTTTATATTTTTTATAAGATCAACACATTTCTCGCAATCAACTACAATTTCATACTTTTGGTAAAAAACAATCATATTCATTAAACAAAAAACATGTCAAAAATGTGATATGTTAGAAGCCACCTGTTTCTTTTCAAAATGCAGGACAGTAACAATGTATCTCTAATTTTATTCAAAGCAAAATTCAATGCAATACTCATTGGTAGATGTTTATTAAATAGAACATTGTTTATTTCGCTCGTTGTATGTTTTATCGACTTAATGCACGTCGGTTTATATTCATGTTTAATATCATGAAATAAAAAACTGGTGTTTATTAGCCGACTTAAGCCAAGAAGCATTCTTAAAGGTACCCACCTGAATGTAAGGTTCTCTATAACGCCCGGATGTTTCTCAATCTCGTTTCGGAGCTCCTCGAACGTGATCGTACCGGACTTATCTTCGTCCGCGGCGTCAAATAGTGCGTCCGTAAGATCTTCTAAGTTTTCAGCTGAGAGTGATAGCGAGCTTTCTTCCATGCACGCCTTTAGGGCGTTCAGTAATTCGTCCCGGTCTATGCTTCCGCTTCCTGACGAGGAATTAAAAGACAAGCTGTTTGAAGTGTCGTGGTGAAGTAATGGAAGTTGTGGAGTAGGTGGGTCTGTCGTTTGTGGTGATGTTGGTTGTTAAGGAAGCGATGATATAAGTAGTAGTTTTGTTGGTATGAAAGTTGTGTTTGCGTGCGTGTTAGAGATACTGGGGTGGATATGGTAGTCGTTGTGGTGAAAGTGGTAGAGGTCGTGGTTGTGTGGTGATTTTTATCCCACGCTTTTCGAGAAGCGTGGGGATTATGTGGTTATCGCTCCGCCGTCCGTCCTTCCGTCCTACCACTATCTCCTCCTACACTATTAGACTAGAACAATTAAACTTACATACATGGTTCTATGAGCATATGTGCGACAATGCACTATTTGGAATTTTGATCTGACC
>NC_068356.1:3843660-3896160 GCF_020536995.1 Dreissena polymorpha
AAACATTTTAAACAAAAGCAAAAATATAAATTGCTTATACATTTATATTTTATTTTACTTATGGCGATTTATATTTTCGTAAACAACTTAAATAACAGTAAACTATCTTTTCGATACCAATATATGTTTGAGCGACTTTATGTATAAACATTTAAATAGCATACAGTTTTTAAACATTTTAATAGTTTTTAGTGATTGCGAGTGTATTTTGTTTATAAACTTCTGTTCGTAGAAGCGTTTCATATATTTCAACGTGCTAAATAGAATTATAAATCAACATAAACTTTATATAATATTTTATATTTTGAACGTTACGGTTCGTTATCAACTATCCTTTGCTTTTTAATTGTTTCATTTGTAACTTCCTTCGCTTAGTCGCAGTAGGTTCAACCGTCGTTACAATGTTTTTAAGAAAACTTGTGTCGTACAATTTCATTAGTATTCACTTTATACTTAGCGTCTGTGCTTTTTGCTGACAAAGTATTGCATTTTGAAAAAATAATAATAGTATGTCAACATTTTGAAATGCAACTACATTTACTCAGTGTGTTATCTTAGTCAGTAAAGTTTTTCCGAACTATATCCTGTACTAATAATACATTAACTGTAATAAAAGTTAAAAGATTAGATAATACATTATATGTGGCGATTTTGATATAATAGTTTTGTAATAACTATTTTTACACAGAAATATGGTTTATCATCAAAGTATTTGCGTTAAATACATAATAGTTGTTGAATAAATCTTCGTATGAAGAACTTATGTATAATACGTATTCAAAATGTGACGTTTGATGTTTTGATTCAGGTAGAAAGAAATAATAACATGACTAGCTTGTACACACCTTACTATTTACACAATAAGAGTTTGTTACATTTAATTTAAAAAAACGACACCATATTGATTCTATAACCATTATTAATGTTTGTTAAATAGTTAACTCACACATTTAAACTTAAACGATATTTACTTACAATAGATATTTGAGCTATTAAAGTATCGTAGTTTAAGTCAAGTTAACCCATTTATGCCTAGCGTCTAGAAAAAAGGCCTTGGCAAACAGCGTAGACCCAGATGAGATGCGGCGTCTCATCTGGGTCTGCGCTGTTTGCTTAAAGGAATTTCTGTAAGAAATATTCTAAATATATATAAATATACTAGACATCCCTAATGTTGGAAATATATTGATCCAATTTAGAAGGATGGGAGAGTCCACTTGGCATAAATGGGTTAAGAAAACAATTTTATTGCAATCATGTCTATTTGAGATATTTACAGAGCGAATTACATATTAAATAAAGCGGCGATTTCAGTGTAAAAAATCCATAGATTTTATATACTAACGAATGTTTTAAGGTTTATAAACTTGTCGATGAACTATTACCAAAACTGAATGTATTTGTAAACTGACTGAGTTCGAAGTTATTCGTGAGGAGGTTTACAACTTTTCAAATTTGCTTTCGTGACTGGTGGGTCTTCTGTGATACCTATATGTAAACACATACCATGTTACATAGCTTCTGAGTAGCGCACTTGAAAATAATATTGATCAATATGGGCCGTGCTCTGGGAAAAAGGGGTTTAATGCATGTGCGTAAAGTGTCGTCCCAGATTAGCCTGAGCAGTCCGCACAAGCTAATCAGGGACGACACTTTCCGCTTTTATGATTTTTTTTCGTTTCAAGAAAGTCTCTTCTTAGCAAGAAGCAAGTCGAAGCGGAAAGTGTCGTCCCTTTTTAGTCTGTGCGTACTGCACAGGCCAATCTGGGACGACACTTTACGCACATGCATTAAACCTCCTTTTCACAGAGCGCGGCTCATATTAGTGATATCTGAAATATGTTTAAGTGCAATGACATTAATATTTTTATGAATGGCAGGTTTGTGTTTTAAGTCTTCAAGTTTTTAGAATATGTTATATTGAATAAAAAGGGAAACTTTTCTCCCCATCGACCGCAAAATCACTATGTAAAATATTTGACAATTAGTTTTATATATGAATGTACACAATTACATACAGTCACGCCAATTTTTGGAAACTACAACATGAACTTATTTATAAATGTATAAAAGACACTCTTGTCGCCATTTTTAGTTTAAATTTATTGGAACAACAATATACGAGCGCAGTACTATATGCACGAAGTATGATACACTCGATGGTAAGAATGATTCATTTAAAGTGTTTTAAACACTTTTTGTATCTAGATTTTGTCTCACTTCATTTTAGCATAATTTAAAAAGAACGTTGTTTTTATAACACGTACACATGCAACTTGTATAATATATTTTCCATCATTGAACACGAAAACATCTGTTCTTAGATTCTCATGTGTAATTATTAGTAACTAAAATGTTAGTGGTCATTTTATTGACGTTGTCCGTTTGCGTGTGACATAGATAAATAAGTAAAGATTCTGCTGAACAATCCATGGATCTGTGCAAACAGTCTTGTTCGTTTATGCCAAGTTGAATTTGAGTAGAGGTAATGAAACGAATGACATGCTTCCTTTGACTTCAAACGTTCGGCCTTTGAACTGCCACGTGTAAGCGCGTAATAAAATAATCATAACGCCATCCGAGACATTTTACACCTCATGTTATCTTTGAAGGGGTTAATGGCTCTGCACTAAAATAATCATGCAAATTAGTCCCCTCCGCATTTCGAACGCAATTAAAATGTCATATATAATAAGCAATATTACATCAATGTTGCTTTTAGGTCATGTGTTACAATATTCTGTCATAAAAACGATTTGCTTTGAGTGCAGTTAAGTGATGTAAATCTTGTAAAATTAATATTAATTCAAGACTAAAGAATTAATTAAATTGATTCTGAACTCGAGTAATATATTATCTTTATAGCTGGGAATGCACTTTGTTAGGAAGTGCATTCGTGTTCATTCACATTTAATTGAGTGTGATTTATTAAGCAATTTTACGTGATTCAAATTCCAACTTGCTATTTTAAACCTTATATATTTTTAGCCTGCTATTTGTTCAATGAATCTTCCTACTTAAATGTGATGTAAAAAGAATGATGGAAACATGTACATTCGATGCATTAAATTAAAACCGTGCTGTTGGGATGACGAATTAGTTGCAAAAGCAATGCAACAATTGATAGTAAATTCGTGATCTCAATCGAAACTGTCATGGATGATAAATGTGCAATGTTGCTTGTTATTTTAACAAGCATGCGCTATTATTTATTACGTTGGTTTGACGTTAAACGTGCGGTCATATTTGCTTGAATTTTAATTCAAGGAAGATTATTAATAATTATCATAAGAACATTTTGAATCGTGATGTTTAAATGAAATCAAATCAAACAAAACCACATAATAATGCATTAAAACATGAGGTCATCTGCACATACAAAGTCATGTTTCTTTGCTTGTATTCTCTCTTTTGGAATTTGAAAAACGGAAATAACAAGCGTCATATACTGTTAAATCACGTTAAGTCATGGTTAAGGTGGGTTAAATGTCATAAAGGTAATTATGATATTTATTACAGCGCTTACTTTTATGAACGATCAGTATTTATAACCGTGAGACATTTAGAAACATTGGGATGCCGTTTATTTGAAAGGGATTGGCAAATTTGACTCGGAGCAAAATTATATTTGCATTTTGCAATGACTTTGCAAAGTAATCTGCTTAAATCAAGGTGTGTTTGATCTATTCTACTTAATAAACCATTGTACTTATACGTTTTTCACTACTAAATAATTATGTCATAAATAATCGATTGGCATATTATTTGGTTATGTTATTTAATACAATTTGTAAGTTGAATTGATTTTACGAGCTAAATAAATATATTTCAATAACCGAACACTGTGTTAATAATATATTTAAAAACAACCACAAACATTAGATATTGGTAGAATAACATATATTGTCAAATGTAAAATGTTTCAGTCAAATTTATACGGCCTTTAAGGCTTAGAGCGAACAACAATTGGTTGCTTTTCATGCTTGTCAGAATAATATTTACTATCTTTATAATCTGCTGATATCGGAAAATAAAAAAAAGATGTATACACATCACACGAATTTAAATATTTGAGTTAAGTTGTTAGTTTTACAGAAAAGGTGGACCTTTCTTTATTAGTGACTTTTACATTCACAGCTTTATAAGATCGTTTTAAAAATTCATTAAAGGGCATTGAACAAACGATGCCTCGGTCAACGGAAGTGGCATTTAGAAAATCATAAACTTTGACGTAGAAGGTGAAACACTTCCGTACTATCGCACGTGACAACCAATAAATATTTAAAGATACATCAAACGTGAAATTTGATAAGCTTCAATAAATGTACATGCTAGTAATGTGACTGTCTCTTTGCGTGAAACGTTAATCTATCAATATTTTCTCATGTTGTTTTATTTTTTACTCATAACTACTAATATTAAGTGCCATATAATTTTATTAGTCTGCAGGTTTTAATTTGCAGGGAACATAACAGATTTTTAGACAAATCGATAGACAATTAGCAAAATTTACACAGGCTTTGAACTTCAACATACAAACATTTTAAAACATACGCCCTTTGTAAATTAAACAGAAACATTTTGTTAATTATAGCAGCGAACACATGCACTAGTACAGTTTTTTTTTTAAATAAACGAAACTGTAGGTAATAACTAAGTTAACAAACATTGTCTAAATGATAACGTAAATTTCAAAGCTTGAAAACATTGTTTCACTTTATGAACCGGTGTAAGTGACTTTGGCATAAAACACACTGAAATCGCTGTACATTTGTATATCATTCCATGTAAGATGGGCCGCGTACCTGCCCATCATTAACCCATTTATACCTAGTGGACTCTCCCATTCTTCTAAATTGGATCAATTTATTTCCAAAATAAGGGATGTCTAGTATATTTATTACTATATTTAGAATATGTTTTACAGAAATTACTTTAAGCAAACAGCGCAGACCCTGATGAGACGCCGCATCATGCGGCGTCTCATCTGGGTCTTCGCTGTTTGCGAAGGCCTTTTTTTCTAGACGCTATGCATAAATGGGTTAAGTTTGTCGCAAACTAAAGAGCTTCGTAAAACGCAATGCTTTCTCTTTATTACGGTAAGTGATCGCATTCGTCAAGATATCACACACTTTATCTCATTGAAATAAAATAAATCATCTCCGACAGAACATGCATTTAATATGTAATGTCAATCAACTTGGTCTGTTATTACATACCTAGACATGAAACCTGTCTTGTATGGTCAACGCACAACGTGTCTTGATAAGCAACCAAATAGTTCTTGTTGTCAATGCATGTGTGTCCTTTTTGATCGATTGCTTGAGTGTTTTCCTTATATCAGGCACAAGTTAATGATTGTATTTACATGGACACGATTAAGAATTATAATTAATGACATCTATGGACATACATAATCTGATTATGCTCATTAGCTCGGTTGGAAGAGATCTGGGCTGGTATTCATAAAGCTCCTAAGGCAAATCTTTACATAAGCTGGATTTAGGGGGAAATTTTAAAATGCAATTTTATGTTGAACTTCTAATGATTTCAGTTTTGTAATGCCAAAATACTGTTCTTCTTCGCAAAATTTACTTAAATAAACCAATTTTATGAAAGAAGACACCAAAATGAAAGAGCAAAAGACTTAAGGAATTTTTTATTATTTAAGGAATTTTCTTAAGTTTACCCTTAGGAGCTTTATGAATACCAGCCCTGGGCTCCACATCCAGGATCGTGGGTTTCATCCTGTGCCCGGCTACATAATGTGTGGAAACTTTGTTATGAAACCATTTTTACGTCCATTCACGTCTGGTTCAAATAGGGCCTATGTCCGTTACTGGCATCATTAAGTGTAATTTTTGCTGGTAAACCAGCTATAAAAGGGAAAGTGTGAGGTGGTAAAATGCAACAAGCTGATATATATGAATTTCTGTTGATAAACGGTGGTCAATCCAACAAAAAACAAGACTTTATAAGGATACTCCATTTGTTAGCTTGACTAAGAAAACCAGTATGTTCTGTATGATTATCCATAAATAGTAAAAGGTAGGCTGAGATATAGGGTTTCATTTACTTGTATGCAATTTTCAAAGTCCCTAAAACGTCAAATGCCATTGAATTATTTACAAAATATCGTATATAATTTAACACTCTATGTCTTACCGTTTCAGGATTTACGGCCTCAGCCTTTGGTAAGTTTATTTTTCTTATAAAGCAGTTTCTTATATTGTCTTGTGAAAGACCCTTTACGCAAGTCTGAATACACTGCAAGAAGACTATACTCAAATTTTCATTACAAACATTTAAACCCGTTTTGTTTGCTTTGCATTTGTAAACAAAAATATAAACGATATAATCTATAATAATAATGTACAAATGTTGAAGTTTAAAAGTGCAAATTAGCGGATGAACTTCTGTTTGATTAACACTTGCAATAAAGTTGTTGACTTGAACGGCCGCCATTTTAAAACATATAGTTATGTTGATCTATCTCCATTATAATCGTCTGCAATATTGTTTGCTATATTAATCATTTAACCTTTTATAGCCTGTTTGATATTCCATGATGAATTTCTTATGTATTTTGTTTAATGATATTTGTTAATAGTATATATTTAATGGAGAAGAGCTTTAACATTTAAATGTTTAGTCATAAAAATGATGTTTTACTGACAATGAAACATACTTTGTATTTGATGTTTAGCATTATGTTATCCTCATGTTTCTTCATGTTGAGTTTCTTTATCGGGATTTTTCACACACACAAAAAATGACTTGCGGCTAAAAAAAAATTCAATGGACATACTTAATTGTATGTGTGGAAACAAAAAACACATTAGACAATTTCAAAAAGAAAGACCGATTCAACTCATAGTTATTATGCTTACAAATATACATTGGGTTAACCTATACGAAACGGCACTTAATTTTCAATATGTGACCAACATGTTTCGTTTTTCTCCTGTAAAACAAAATACATGTGATGTTCTTTAGCTTGTTCCTTATTCATAAAAATCGTTTTCATCTAATTCCTTAAATACCTGGCTGTTTCATCTCTTTGTATCAAAATTTATAAAGAAAAAATGCTCAAAGGATAAATGTTGAATTACTTCCGACGAAGATAACAGTGGAGTGCACATATACAAATTTTAAATAAGAAATGTTTACTTAAAAACAGCGTACGTTTAGACTGTCACTATGGAATTTGTAATCGTCCCTGGGCATAATTATGATTATCTGTGTCATCAGCTACGGAAAAACCCGTGAAAACCCGAGTAGTATATAGAGATCGTTTCGGTAAGAATACAGCGACGCTGCGTAAAATGTAAAATAGATGCTTGACTGGAAACGGGTTTTAACGCAAGAATACAAAAATGTTATATCTGAAAACAGGCCTCTTGTATATCACTGAAGTTAAAGTGTTATGAATTATTCAGCAGGCAGTTACTTATTTCTCCATAATAAACTCTTTTTTTGCGTTCTTCGATATACATATACCGAAGAACAGCGAATGAGTTCGATATATTTATAGTTTTCTTAGCCGATTGTTTTAAACTTATGATCTCGCAATAATTTCACATTCAGGCTAAAAAAAGCCTAAATGAAAATAATACTTCGATTTTTTAATTGGTTACACATTTTGTTTTCTGCGTTAAGCCTTGTATCATATAAACATAATGTTTAAGATCAATATAATGATGTTTGTAATCATTATATACACCGCTTTCGTATAATATAAACACGGAACAGATGATATTTTTTCCAATTTAAGAGTTTAATTACAAATTTAGAGTCTAGTCAATATTTATATACAGTCAATATATTGTTTCATGATTTTTGAATTATTATTGAAATTAAAGATTAAGAAAATATTTTATGAGAACATATCGTCTGTTCTGATCACACCATATTGCTTTTGCAATACCTACATGTTTATATATATTTATATTTGTGTATACCGCTTTAGTCATATGTTGCATTCGTTGTAACTGTACAGTTTAATGACAAACCTGTGCATATAATTCGTATCTTATTAACTAAATACCTGTATGAAGTTGTTTGTTTTTACTTGGGAAATTATTTCAATATATTGATCAACACATGAAAATTAAAGTACACATGCTAATGCATGATTCAAGAATGTTTTAGCGATCGCTTTCATACAAACAATGGAAGTATTTCTCAGACATGTTTTAAACACTTTTTGGACAGTAAGGCACATGAATCCTTATTATGTTTCGATTGCCATTCTTTTACGGGCATCCAGTTAATCCAAAACACATTACTTCTCAGTAACTTTCAGAAACGGTTAAATATGTACCATTTCGTCATGTTTTGCCTGCTAATTGTGGGCAGTTGGGAGGTATCTCTGACATATATATTTTTCGATACATGATATTGTAAATCAATTTTTTAACCAAATTTTTCAATAAGCAATGGTCTTTGGAACGTTTACATGATGACTTAAATCGATGCCACACACGGAATTTTTTTAATTTGTGAAACATGTTTTTGAATAAAGCGACCCCGCATATTGTGCTCGTATATCTTTTTAATTACCGGTAACTTAATTGCAAATTAAGATTAATAGTATAATAGACAAGTGAATCAGCCGTTTCAGAACAGCGGAAACACCTGTTGTAAAACATATTGCTTGTGAATGAGCGCAGACAAAATTGTAGTACCTACTATCGGTGTCGCTGATTTTTTCTAATTGCTCTGTGTTCTCCTATTCCAAACGAGAATGCCGCTGAGCATCAAGTGAATGCAGCATTACAGTAAACGAGCCGCGTTCTGAGAAAACTGGGCTTAGTGCATGTGCGTGAAGTGTCGTCCCAGATTAGCCTGTGCAGTCCGCACGGGCTAATCAGCGACGACACTTTCCGTATTATGATATTTTCTATTTAAAGAAAGTATCCTCTAAGCAAATATCTAGTTTAGGCGGAAAGTGTTGTCCCTGATTAGCCTGTGCGCACTGCATAGGCTAATCTGGGACGACAGTTTACGCACATGCCTTATGCCCAATTTTCTCATAACAAGACACATTACAGTATACATAATTCGTTCAAGAAATATAGTAAAATAAAAGCTCATACTGTTAAAGGTTACAACTGCAGTGCACATAACACTTTGATTATTTCCGATTATATGACAGTAACGTTACTTTCGCTCTTTCCTGTACAAAAATAAAAGTATTGCTGCTGTGCGTTTAAATGTAAAATAACGTTGCAACATGACGACATTACGAAGTTATGTTGTACGGATGCATTTGTTGAAAGAGAATGACATACCATGTCTTTAGTTTCCTAACATAGCATGTTTCCCGCACGAAAACGTGCACATATTTTCTTTGCAACGTCATTTTAAGAAAAAACTTCAACCCCAGTTCATGTCTTTACATTTTTGGTTTAATTTAAAGTTGGCGTTTTTATAACTTGTATCGTTAGGTGATGAACAACTTCATGGACTTAATTATTCAATTAAAAGACATGCAAACATATGTTGTATTTCCATTTTAAGTTTTGTTTAATGGACAATTCAGAACGAATTAGTCAAGGGAGATAAAATAGTGCATGTCCTTAAAATTGGGTTCTTCTTAATTATTGAAATAAAACCGATATCATCCTTAGACAATGGTTCGCGTTATACAAAATATAAATATGTAAGAGAACATTACGTGTTATATAACCAGAAACTTATATTATTAATACGTATATACTTACCTTGTATTTAAAAAAATAAACATTCGGGACATTCGAAAGATTCGAACCGGTTTTAGAAGAGCTTTTGATCCCACACTAGGCAAACAGATATTTATAGAAGTCAATCAATTCACTGAAGGAGCAAATGAAAACATGTTTAATATAGACGACGCTTAGAACACATCAACATTCTTAATCCAATGGTGATGGGAAATCAACTGTTATAGTTTGCACCATGTTTATATATATCGCACACGCACACCTTGTAGGCGGCCAGTTCGGTCAATATGGGGGTGGCATTGGAGGCGGATATGTGGGCGGTATCGGCGGTGCTTATGGCGGGTTTGATGGAGGATTTGGTGGATTCGATGGAGGTTACGGGAAGGGTGGCTACGGAAAGCATACCGTTAGCACAAAGATCATTGAGAAGAAAGGTATTTACGCATATTTGAACGAACAACTAACACTCATGTGAATTAAACATAATAGAAAGTTTATTGCATTAAAATCAAATGTGAATTAACATAAAAATAGGATACAATGATCAGAGACACACAGTCTACACACTTGTGTTTATTGTTTGCTAACTTTAACAGTCTGATACAACCTTTACCCATTTATGCCTAGCGTCTAGAGAAAAGGCCTTAGCAAACAGCGTAGACCCAGATGAGACACCGCATGATGCGGCGTCTCATCAGGGTCTGCGCTGTTTGCTTAAAGGAATTTCTGTAAGAAATATTCAAAATATAGAAATAAATATACTAGACATCCCTTATTTTGAAAATAAATTGGTTCAATGTAGAAGGATGGGTCCACTAGGCTTAAATGGGTTAATGGCATTAAAACAAAACATTTGTATTGTGTGTTGCTCGTAAGGTCATAATAATGACATCTATGTATACGCCTCGGCTAGGTAATACAGATATAATCCCAAATTTATATTTAAGTATAAATCGCAATTATATATTATTGACGACTGTGAACATTCTCATTTAGAGAGGAATGCATTTACATAAAACGATGTTTATCTCTGTGTACATGTCTAATTATTCAGCAATACTTCCAGGATTGGTAAATATGTAACCATGGTCATGCATATATATTGTTAATGTTTTGTAGCAACTGTGTACTTGTAACCTGCTTTACACATTTAAATGTATATATGCTATGTTGCACTGTAACTATATGCTTATAATGGTATGACCCATAAATTGTTTTGATTTGAATTGCTTATCTTACACGAAGAAGATACTCTACACTTAAACTTGAACCATATAGGTCGCTGGCAGGAATAAAATAAATAATATATATATATATATATATATAGTTTAATAGTAAACTATAAGCAATACATAAATAATATAGATATATACTTCTCCAAAACATCTTACGAGTTAAGTGCTTATATTAAATCTTTTATTTAACATTTGATACAATTATAAGCCTTGATTTAAATGCATGCAAATAATTCTTTCTTTGTGTTTGTTTTCAGTACCATACCCAGTCCGTGAGTATTAACCAAATATAATTTGATCCCGCACTTTATATTAAAGACTACGGATACAAATGTTATGTATAATATTCAGTTTTTATTGAACATGTTGTATTTTTTCATATAATTCATGCGATGTTGTACCTGAAAAACAAACGATATTCAAAGCGGTCTGTAAGTTAAAATATGTTTGCGCTTGAAATGCATATTTTGCCAATTCATGTATCAAGTGAAAATGTGACTTAAACGGTTGTTAAAAACATGTAATCGGTCTTTTGACACGACTTTGGAACAAAATGTTTAGTTCTGGCTAACGATATTTTGGCTTAAACTTAAAAATAATGTTTGCTTTACAGATGTGCCAGTAGACAGGCCAGTGGTCAAATATGTGCCAGTTCCGGTGGTCAAGCACGTTCCTGTGCCAGTTGTTCAGAAGGTTCCTCAGCCTGGTAAATATTTGAAAATGTGTAGCTGTATAAGAATTTATTTTAAATACTTTCCAAGAACATGCTGTTTGCTAACAATCTGTTCGTTATAAAATCAACTTTCTATATTTTATGAAAATGATATCATATGGCATACTGGTACCTGAGACATTTATGCTTTTGCATATATATTAGATAAATCAATCAACATACATCTATAACTCTAAAGAACATTTGTGTTAATTTAACATTTATATAAAAGTATCGTTGAATCAACTTATTGCGTGTTTGAATATCAATATGCATGTTAACCGTTTTATTTTTGAAAGTGTTTAATTATTGAATAATAACAGCCCTATTTATGAATATTGTACATTTCTCTCTCCAGTGCCGGTGATCCAGAAGGTGCCAGTTGTTCAAACTGTTACCAAGCATATCCCTGTACACGTAGACCGACCCTACCCTGTCCCCGTTGAGAGGAAGGTCCCAGTGCCAGTTCATGTACCAGGTGCGTGTCACATGCCTTTGTGAGATCACAGTCTGATAGCATCGTTTGAGCATATGAATTTGTGCTAAAGCCGTTTCAAGTGTGTTATATGAATGTATAATGTGACGTCATAAAATGTATATAATATGTCACGTCACGCGTTAATTTTGAGCATAAAACCATAGTTACATCAAATGACAAACTTATCAATTCCTCCAATAAATTGTAATTTTATATTATTTGCACGAAAATGTACTTTATAATTTTGATGCGTTTTTTTTTCAAACACATATTATGCAATTATGTTAAGTATCTAAAATTCGGCATAAAGTTTATTTAATTGATATGTCGTTCGTTCCATTATTGAACATAACGGTTTTCTGTACTTCGCATGTATATATAGTTCCCGTCCATGTACCCAAGCCATACGCAGTTCACGTACCCAAACCAGTTCCTGTCCACGTGCCAGTGAAGGGTAAGTTGCCCCATGACAATCATCTTTAGGGTTGTTATTATAAATACACTTATATGTTCTATTTTGTCTCTTCAAAGTTCCGGTCAGGATTCCGAAACCTGTTAGGGTGCCAGTTGATCGACCAGTTTACATTCGGGTCCCACACAAAAGTATTCGCTTAGTGTTTATCATGCACATAGTAGCTCTGTGTATTATATATTGCACCACCTGCTTAAAACAAAAATGCATTTCCGTTTATAGTTTAAACCTATTTATCTATTTTGGAAAATACAGTGTACATCAATCATGCTCAATACAATTATTATAAGAAAAGGATTGAAACCAAAGAAATAATTCTTATATAGTTTCTCTCCTTGTAGTAGTTTTTACGCCATACATGGGTGCGCTTTTAGACCTATTTTTATTAAATGCGCCAGAAATAAGAATAATACAAAATACATAAAAGAGTATAGAAAGAGAAAATTGATTGTGAAGGATGATTGTTCATGCAAGGACTAGAACATTAGGCAGCAGCAAGTCGTGATTGAATCAGTAGCAGATTGTTAAGAAAAGCGTCTTGATTTGTTGGACATATATAAATATTTGAGAATTTTCATTTTCGCCGAGATGTCCGTTTTGGTCAGTTCCTTTTGATGAAATAGGTGTAATTATTTAATATCGAACACTTGTAGCACTTCAAATATGTTGAACATCTGTAACGGGATGATAACATTAACATGCCTTATAATTATTACGAAGAATTAGCTATACATTGTATGCACGCATTTGTCCACAACGTTTAACCCCCTGTTGTAGATGCTTCACTTACTTAAATACAGCACATATATTTACATTGTTTTAATTAAATGCCTTACCTCTCGCTTATACAAATATTAACATGTGATACCAAACTAACACATGTGTAAGCTTATATAAGTTAATACGCATTCTTATATGCACACACACGTCGTGTTTAATGATACCTTTGGATGTCTTTTATGTACACATATGTATTTAGATAACATGTTTTAAATGCATACTATTGCTAATATGGCAAAACATAAAACATCAAATATGGAATAATATTGTTGTTATTCAAGAGGTGATAATCCTTTAATATATTGTTGTTAAAAATGAATTTTATTCTTTACGTGTCGTATCTCAATTAAAAGACTTTGTTTTCGTTATATTAATATACCTTCCGTCAATGCTTTTTATAGACCATCTGTTGTTGATATGTATATTGCCTCAATTTATGGTACACAATTATTTACAGTTCCATGTCTTGCTGCATTTGTATTGATAATGCTTTCCTGCTATTTTGTACATCTATTTATTTTACATCTATTTATATTTCCTCTTGTTGACGCTATTTTAGTACCCGTTCCTGTGCCTCAGCCCGTGCACATCGTGCAGACACAAAAAGTACCTGTGCCCGTGCCAGTTGACCGCCCCGTCTACGTCGAGAAACAAGTCAAAGTCCCGGTCGCTGTGCCCCACCCAGTCCCTGTACCCAAGCCTTGTAAGTAGGCTATGTGATCCATTTACAACTATACACTTCTTGAAAGCTGGCGGGATTTAAATGTTCACTCTATATTTTCGGCAGTGTCTTGGGAATTTTGTGAATTTGGTTTATAACGAACATTTAAAATGTAAAATTTTCAATTTCTAGTTTAGCATGCATTCATAAGCATACTTTTAAATGTTTTAGAACAATTAATGCTTCAGTAACTGCATTTGTTTTAAGTTAAGGAATTCTTTTAATATTAATGCAACATGTTTTACTTACATCTGATGAAATTGAAACATACCGTTTAACGTCAACCTGCTTTAACATATATCTCAATTAACTGTGAACTGTATTCCTTTGATCAAACTATGCATAAGAATGATACAACTGCCATTGTAACAAACAAATTTTGAATAAATGAAGTATTCCGGTCTTAATAAAACAATGAGCACATCCTTTCCAGACCCAGTCCAGGTCGCTGTGCCAGTTCCGCACCCAGTCCATGTCCCAGTGCACGTGCCAGTTGACCGCCCATGTAAGTGGAATTCATTTCGTCATGACAACCGAATACCTCAGCAAATACACGGCGACAAAACATAGCGGACTATGTGTGTGCATAACATGCAGTCGTATCTGAAAACATTTGATTGGTGTTCATTTAGAATTCGACTGGGCTACGTACTAGATACGTTATCGGTCAATTCTTTCTAATATTAAAGCGGTCAATTCCTTCTAATATTAAAGATACATACTAAAAAGTTAAAATGATGTATTAATCATAGTTTTATAATAGGTATGGTCTATTTTAATAGGACCAAGTTTAATATTTGGTTAATGTATCTCCAAAAAAAACACTTCCTATGAAATTAGCAATAACCTCATGTTAAAAGTATGGCACTCGCGATGCATCACCACAAACGATGTGTCATTGTGATAGCATTGCTCATACGACATTAGTTTAAACTTAATTGAAAATTAACATATTGACATCAAGGATTGTCAAATATTACTGTCGGTCCACTTGAGGGAGCACACGAATATGCATGGCTACTGTAATCTGTCACACACGGAAAATTCAACAAAAGAACCATGTTATATAAAATAAACAAATAAATAATAGCCACATACTGGAATTGAAGATGGGTTTTAGCATATATGAACAACACAACAACCTCTGCAATTAAATAAACGAGTAAGTGCATGGACGCAGATTTAATTTATCAACGGAGTCTTACCTATTTAAAGCGTGACAAAGAATCAATAATATAGCCCGTAATGCTTCAAAGTATGTTTTATACGTATGATGCAATATCAAAATTATACAGAATGAGGTTCATTATGTGTTTATTCTCTTTCGTAACATGTTTTAGCATTAAAAGCAAAGACAAAATAATGGAATCAAACTCATAGATAGTTAAGCCTCATAGTTCAGATTAAAAGATATAATTTGCATTCGTTTAGATCTGTTACCATTATTATAAATTATGTTTATTAAATCTGTTGTTTTGTTAACAGACCCAGTTGTTGTTGACCGAAAGGTGCCCGTTCCTCACCCAGTTCACGTGCCAGTCCCAGTTGAGAGAAAGGTCCCTGTCCCGGTCCCAGTCATTCAGACTAAGCACGTCCCCGTCCCTGTGCACGTTGCAGGTAAGTCCTCTTAGACATTGTCGTTTCCTTTGATTAGTGATCTAAATTTATGACTGATGCATGATAATGCATATTAAAGTCATTATCAACGTTTTAAAAGTCATATGCTACTTAAAAATTAAAAATTTGTATATTCATGGATTGTTATATTTAAAAGTCTAGGTACATGCATGTCTGGCTCCTCCATGCCATTTTCCGCCTTGTAATATCTGTCAGTCGTTTTTTTAGTTTATTGCACCTTGCACTTATTTTAATCATTTGTGTGTGAAGTTGTGTTTATTATGTTATCGAAATAACTTGTTGGTACTTATTTAATGATGAATTCAGACAATAAACCGTAACTGTT
This sequence comes from Dreissena polymorpha, assembly GCF_020536995.1. Lineage (NCBI taxonomy): Eukaryota > Metazoa > Mollusca > Bivalvia > Myida > Dreissenidae > Dreissena > Dreissena polymorpha. The sequence goes on from NC_068356.1 coordinate 3,859,726, forward strand.
TGACATTAAGGCGGACTAAACGAGACATACAATTGATTACTGACATGGTTTACTCATGTGATTAATCAAACTAGTCTACATGGTGGTAATGATACATTGTTATTGAATAATATAATTAAACAAATTACGCCCTAGACAACTATCGATAAAGAGCAACATTGCATTTTGTTTTTATTTTTGTACACTGCCTTTGTGCGTCTGAAACGAAAATGGTGTAATGAGTTCGTTGAAAACTTTTACAAAGATATGATATACGGACCCGAATATAATATAATGTTGAAGCCTATACGACGTGTTTTACACGCAAACTAAATAATAAACTACGACGTCGGGCGTTTTAGTAGTGGAAATGTGCCAACATTTTGATAAATGCAAATTAATCGATGTACAACAGATTTGAATAAGATAAAAGTATTGCAGCGTGCGAATTTATTCCTAACTGCGTTTTTTTCAGTCCCAGTTCCCCAGCCTGTCCAAGTGATTAAGAACGTCCCAGTCCCAGTTCCTCAGCCTTACCCAGTTGAGAGACCCTTCGCTGTACCAGTCCACGTCGAAAGGAAGGGTGAGTAAATTGAGTATACACTCTTGATTGTCTTTCTATGACATACTTATGCATAGGCAGGATCAACCATTTAATACATGTACTTGCTATTGGAAGTGTGCATTAAGTAACATGTTTTGGCGGAAGAAATGCAAATATTCGCGCAATAGTTTTGTGTTTTTTTTTAATTATCTCAATTTATTTACCAGACAGGAATGTACAGTTCTTTACTGTGGTCTTGAAGGCATAACAGATCGAACGTTTTGATAAAATACCACACCACTGATATTTTATGAGCAAATTTAAGCGCTTATATTGCAGACCTGCGACCATGTCTAGCTTAATCCAATATTGTACCGAAACTCATTTTTATCAGCCCATGTTTTCTGTTCGATTCAGTACCGGTCCCAGTACACGTACCGGTGAAGCAACCTTACCCCGTGCATGTCCCAGTTCACGTACCGGTTAAGCAACCAGTCCCTGTGCCCGTTGTGCACACTCAGGTCGTCCAGAAGAAGGTCCCCTACCCTGTGCATGTCCCAGTTGCTGTTCCAGTCAAAAAGGGTATGTTTTCTATTTGCGATATTAACACACTTAGTTGGTGCTTCATAAAGAGACGAGATTTTTTAAATACGCGAACGTTGGTTCATTGAAAGAGATTGGAATACATTTGCATTAGTTAGTTCAAATTTGCATAATTTCTGAAAAACATTCCCGTTCCGTCTATTTTCTGAATCGTCATTTTTTCAAAATGGTTTGTCACCGATCAAAATTGTATTAATTGTGATGTGTCCCTACTGTTAAGCTATCGTTTGGTATAATGACGTTGAACCAATGCATGTGAGGCTATCTTTTCTCTTACTTTGTCGTCGTGTTTCACTCTTTGAATCTTCGAAATGGCTCTTTATATTGTGACTGGATGAGTTTAACTCATGATCATGAGTTAAACTTAATTCGCTTTTCATACATTATTTTCTCATTTATTTAGATAAAGGTATCGGGTTCATATAACATGAACAAGAATGTTGTTTTGCTCTTTGAACAAGGTTATAATGTTTAGTCTCATACATCGGTTTGGCATAATGAATAAATTGCGACATTTACTTATATTGTTACATAAATGTAATACTCTAGTATGTTTATTGTTTAGCTCCTCCCCCGAAAAGTAAGTCATAGCTTAGAAATCGCTTCGCTTGATATAACACATTTTCGTACAGATGCACCCAGCGTTACGCATAAAGGATGATGGACTATAAAACTTACAAATTAGCCCAGCATTGCATTGTTGTTGTTTTTTAACACGCCTTATTAATCTTTTTGAAATTAATTATTGTATACAGACCGATTAAACAAAAATTCAGTAATTTAAAGGAATTTTAGATTATTAATTATTTGTTTCCAACAGTTGAAATAAACGTTGATACATCTCGAAATGTCGATCGGCAACTGCACACGTTTAACCAAATTAGCATTATTTTAACGTAACAAATAACGCTTTTATGTACAATAGAATCAAGTAAATACATATGCTTTCTACACTGCTCTGCACATTTAATACACAAAAATCTCTCTCAATAATACATGTATCTTTGCTTGTATGTCACCATATAGGTATACTCTTAGCACCAAAAGCTGTTCAGTTTATCGCAGGTATGGAAAGAAAGGCAAAATAACATGGAATTTTACTCAAAACAATCATGATCATGTTGTTTCTTGTTTAGAAATGCCAATGATCATTCCACAATCAAAGAAATACTCGTACCGTAAGTTATAAGCGCTTTTGTTCGATCATCTAAGTTGCGCAATTGCGCAGACATGCATTATCTCGATTTCAATAGAGCTGTTATAGCTAATGCTTATTGAGATAGTAATGGCTACCGCATGTCGCTCGTCGCCAACAACTGCATGTTCTCTCTTGATATTATTTTATGAATCTTTTATCATTACTCTTCGAACTATACCATGAATGCGTTTTTATATAAACATAAACAAGGATGTGATACGTATATTTCCGTATTGCTGACATATAATTGTATGCAAAAATTAAGGGTTAACGAATGAACTCTCATCCGATTGGTTCACGCAAATTGTTATGAGAAAACAGAAGTAATTCTGAATGATAATATGTACTTTATTGCACGATGTAGTTTCATTGATTTTTTAGCATTATTTTATAATTATCTGCCTCTATCTGAGATCTTAATACGTTAGTTACGGAATGTTTACGACAGTTTGCAGTCAAATGTCAATTGCGCGCTTGACGTTTGCTTGACCTTAGTAATGTCATGAAGTTTTATTACTCAACTAGCGTTATCTCGTATGTTAACATCAAATTCACTGCTATCATGCATTCTTACAACTACGGTCGTCAATCTCGTTTTATCCGTTTTGTGGTTAACATATTTAATTCTAAGCTCCTGTTAAGCGTTCAGTGATGTTTTAATATCATGGTCCCAGAATATCAGCCTAAAATAAGTTTTTGTATTAGTGCCGGGCTTTAACGTCATATTACGACCCCGCAGTCAGTCAGACATAAATTGCTTTATTTATGTATAGTTTGTTAATGTATTATTACAGTTATGAAATTGCTATTAAGTTACGCATTTTCTCGGATTTACCGTCTTTTATTATATGTTACATGAATGTCTCTTACAAACGAGTTGAATATATGTTGTTTTATAACGCCACCGCCCTCTTATGTTTCTGATTAAGTCATATTGCAAATGTTAAGTAAGATTTTCAAAGCGACTTATATTTCATTAAATGTAGATTTTACCAGTATAATGATATCAATGCAGTGTGTTTTCCTATCCATAGGAAAATGCTTTTGCTAATTGAGCCTAACTGAACCTAACATACGCTTGTATGCTTTGCTTTGTCTTGTTGATTGCGTGTGACCGTGCTAACGAAACATACATATTTTCTGACTTAATCTATGTTTGCTAGTGGCATGCGTTATGACGTTGTTTGTGGATGCAGTAACACGTATTCCCGTTTATATCTTAAATGTTGTCAAATATCCTTCGTTATAGCCGTGAGCAGTAGAGCTATTTTTGCGTGGATCAAATATATTTGAGATCTTTATGGCGCCTTGTTTGTTTGACAATAATCGGTAGTTTCATTTGAAAAGAAATATGTATTTGTCTAACATTGCATTTAAAAAAAGACCTTATCGTTGTTGTAGATTTCCAATATTAACGACACTGGTAAACTCACATTTAGTGTGTATTATTCGATACACGGGTCACGCTTGGCCTTTACGTTTTCATGTCATGTCTTCATATGTAAATTAAATTAAAATCCTTTTAGACGCAATTATGGTTTGAAATTATGTGGCATGGCGTGTGGCTCGACTCGGCCACATACCGGTTTAAACACCTAATTCTTTGCATTTACCGTTCCAAGTAGGTTATCCCAGTTTGACTCTGTTTATATAAAGTAGTTGATAAGAACAAGAACATTTCTTTCTCTACTGAAATATTTTTAAAGTTGCTTTCATTGTTTTCTATACTATATAAACAACCAAGGTTATGCTACATGCATGGATTATATTAATAGCTATGCTTTTTAATCGTGTATGCTTCATGTATATAATTTAGCATTTTCTATATGTATGCTTTCGCTAAATTACCATGCTTATGCTAGTTAGATCATTTATCTAGCGAGCTACGGAGGATACGGCGGTTCCTTCGATGGTGGTTTTGGCCCCCTCAGTGGTGGGGTTGGTGCAATCGGTGGTAGCGTTGGAGCCATCGGTGGTGGTGTTGGTTCAATCGGTCTCGGTGATTACGGTTACGGTGGTGCTGTTGGCGGAGGATACGGCGGTTCCTTCGATGGTGGTTTTGGCGCCCACAGTGGTAGTGTTGGTGCAATCGGTGGTAGCGTTGGAGCCATCGGTGGTGGTGTTAGTGCAATCGGTCTCGGTAATGGTGTCATCGGTGGTGGCATATACTAAGTAAGTATTTAATGATGAAATTTATCTGCTAATCAATTGACGTGTTGTAAGTTCAGATTTAATCGTATGAGATTTTTTAATTAAGCGGCAATATTCGCAAATAAATAAACTAATAGTGTATTTAACGTGTATGGAGTAGACGGCAATACTGGTCGATGAATAAGTGTCCAAAGGTTTAGCTTAATCTTCAAAAGGTTGTACGACTTAAACTTAAAAGGTATTGTACCAACCATAGCGCACCCATATATATTCAAGTTATGCACTCACAGCGTCGTAATGTCATATCCATCATTTATATTATTTATTGTTAACATGTACTTAATTTATATATGGTTGAAGTATTTGTGACCACAAGATGGTGTTAATAATTAATAAACACTGTGGTATGTTTTTTATTTTAGAATCTCATTGGTAGACCGCAGAAGACCCGAGAGTGAAACTTTGATGGGCAAGGCGAAATTTATGCTTCAGAATGGGTTTTAGGGAAACAATTATTTTTTGATGTCAAGTTATTGTTATTATTTATAACTTTATTTTTGAACAATTTTTTGTTTCTTGGTTAAAATTATATTCCTGTTTTTAAAATAAAAATAATTACCATTTGAATAACATAACTGCTGCTGGTTAGAAAGTAAAATTAAACTTATTATTTTTTTTTTTTTAAATTATAATCGTTCCTTCTAATCAACACAATATATTATCAAACATTTACCCGCACACAAGTCAGTTGTGCACATATGCAAAACTTAATTTATTTATCAGAAAATGATTTTACTTATAACAGGAACAAGCAAGTCTATTTCGATAAACATGTATTTAACATAAGACACGAATATTGTATAATGTTTCTTTAAGCGTTCATATTTCCATGAACACTTTATTCAAATAAGCAACGCAATTCTAAAAGAAGTAAAATACAACCTTCCAATGACACCATGTAAACTAGTATTTTCTTGAATTAATTTCGTTTTACAAACATGTTTATATAAAATAAATACATCGTTAAATTGTCAAATACATTGTGCTAATTAATAGTATAGATTATTAAATTGCAGATATGTATACTAGCTTTACGTTATGCAATTGTTGATAAATTGTAACTGATTGGTAATTGTATATTCAATATGCAATTATCTGACCTATTCATTATGCAATAAAACGACCCCGGCATTGAGTCATACGTCAGTATATTTCGTTGATATTTCGTGAACGGCTAAATCAATGACTGTTTGTACAAATATCTCTGACAAATATAGATTAAGATATAGAAATAGACAGAAAGTCAAACAAATACTAGTGGCTGCACAAAATCAAGTTACGTTAATTTTTCGCAAACGATTGTTTAAGCCAAGACAGTCATAAGAAAATGCAAAGTAAAGAGGAATTTGTTTGACAATTAGAAGTAGTTGTGCAAGATTATTCATAGCATTTATTTACAAATATGTTCATATCGTTTTGTCTGTACGAGCGTTTCTAATTAAAAAATTATAATGCATTTGTACTATTGTGATCCAAATATTTAAATATTTATTTGACAAAAAGGCATCATGTAAATCTAGTTTAAAATTAACATTCGCAAATGCAGTGTACAGATGAATAAAATGGAAAAAAAAGACTTACGAAATGCAGTGTTGTGTTTTACCAAAAGAAGACATATGACGAGCCGCTGACCAAACGAGCGCTCTAGAAGCGCATTTAACCCATTTATGCCTAGTGGACTCTCCCATCCTTCTAAATTGGATCAATTTATTTCAAAAATTAGGGATGTCTAGTATATTTATTTCTATATTTAGAATATTTCTTACATCATGCGGCGTCTCATCTTGGTCTACGCTGTTTGCCAAGGCCTTTTTTCTAGACGCTATGCATAAATGGGTTAATTGTGTCTAGCCTAACGTGAAATACCAGTAATATGTCGATGTGCAATCAATCAACACGCTTGCAACGTCGCTTGCAGACGCATTACTGCGCGTTAGGGGAGGATAGGAGCTTGCCTTGAGTCTCAAAGTGACATTTTCTGCCGCCAAACGGTTTTATGTACTCTCGTACACGTTTTGATAGCATACATACGTCTCAACAATTTAGTGGAGTGTTTATGAACACATGTTATGAGTAATTATGTGAAAACAACGTCTTCACAATTTATTGAGTATTGCATTAAACAAGCATCTCAAGTTTATGTATAACACAAATCGGTTAAATATAATATTACTACCTACTGCCAGTTCGGTTGCTTTAAACAAACAAACGCCACTACCAGTATTTTAAACCACCATTGATGTCCGACCTATATTAAACGATTACCTAATACATTATTTAACTGTTTTAATTGATAATAATCAATACTTCACCATCTACATCGCGATTGTTATGCAATAATATGTGAATACATGATCTAAGAAGGCCGATGTACCAAAATCGCAAGGTTGTTAGATAAAACAATGAAGCATATCCCTCGTCATGTGGTGTGTTAACATACACGTGTCACGCATACGAAAAAACAATTGTTTCGCAACCACAACAAAACTAGTGGTTTGGAAACATTTAAACAGCATTATAAGTCTGAAACTAATTGTTAAAATACACAAATTTTGGAGAGGCAGAACTTTCAGACGAAAGCATATAAATATTAGTACACGAACTTTGCACTTCGAGCTACACCGGGTACTTACATGTAAGCAACATGCACATCTGGAAAGCGGTAACTAATGCACTTAGTCATGGTACTGCAATGACTAAACATATTTAACATGAAAAAACATTGTATAGGCTTATTACAACCGGCGTCATGACAGTACAGAATAAAGGTACACACATTAGGAAGATAATTACTACTCGTTTAATTTACCTGCGAACATTGTAATGCTGCAAATAGTTAAATAGGTAACGCACACGTACAGCGATGGTCAAAAGCAAAAGTCCTAAAATTTGTATGGGTGTGCTCGCTCAAAGGCATGCAAAATACAAGTTCATGATATTTATGACAAAAACACAAAAACATTTAATTGAGATTCAGCGAGTGTTTAAAAAAAGTCATGACGTAAAAAGATACCAAATAAATATGATTAAAAGGATGTTAAAACTTAAATTAAAAAAAAATGTGTTATCATGAACCTTTTTTAACTGCGGCAATAAAACACTGTTTACAGTTTATTCTAGGACCTATTTTGAGAATTTAAAGGCTAAATTTTATCACACATACACACATTATAGAACAATCGAAATCTAGAAAAGTAACAAGAGAACTATTTTTATTAACCTCCGTTAAAATATTATTAAGGCGAGTGATCCAGTTCCTTTTCAATTGCTATACATTAGGGTTTGTACATTGAAAAGAAGTGTGTTTGCTCTATGACATGTTTTGGTATGATATCTGGTTCTTCTGATGTGCAGCGAAATGCAACTCTCTTTCCAAGTAACCCTAGGCTGTAATTGTACCACACAATATAGGGCTCATTAATTTAAATTAATGTCATCCGTGCCTAAGTTCGTGCATCAGTTACGTACGTCCCGACTTTATATACCTGACTCGTCTTAAACTCACGGTTGAAATTTGCTCAATCCAGCTAATGTGAAGACAATGTTAGTTTTAATAGAGCTCATTGTTTATAGAACTATGACCATGTGTACACTGTTGGGTACTAACATGTAGCTTCCTGACTCAGACTGCACAGGCTAATCTGGGACGGCACTTTACGCACATGCATTATGCCCAGTTTTGTCAGAAGCGACTCAATTGAACCTCTGGATATGTCTCTAAACAAACAAGTATCTCGGAAGCATAGGTAATTTTACAGATATAAAGATATAATCAACAACGAGTCCAGGTAACTGAATGTGGAACAATTGAACACAACATTTACCTTTATAAACTTTCGAAACGGGTGACACTGCCACGAACTGCAAAGAGTATAACCCAGATATTTTGGTGAACATAGCAAACAATAATGCAAACCTGCATGTTGTTTATACTAATTGTGACTCGTCTACTATACCAAAGCTTGTTTCCATGTATGCGTATGCGTTTGATATGAGTCGTGTTCTGAGAAAACTGGGCTTAATGCATGTGCGTAAAGTGTCATCCCATATTAGCCTGTGCAGTCCGCACAGGCTTATAAGGGACAACACTTCCCACCTAAACTTGATTTTCGGTAAGGAGGGACTTACTTGAAACTGTAAATACCATAAAAGCGGAAAGTGTCCCTGAATCGCCTGTGCGGACTGCACAGGCTAATCTAATCTGGGATGACAATTTACGCACATGCATTAAGCCCAGTTTTCCCAGAACGAGGATCATATGCTCCTTTTCGCGATACATCTATATGCCTACATAATCACTTGGTCATGCGTGTTTGTTAACACATCATTTCGTATACATATAAGTTAATCTGAGCATGTAATCTCAAACCATAAATTATGTATGACATATAAAGAGTAGGGCATAAGATAAATTGGTTTACATATTAATGCCAAATCAACTATGCAAACATAAGCATGCATTATGTCTCAATCATCCACGATATTTTTGGTCTTTTTAATATATATACCATAACCGTACCTCCATTATATATATATAACATTTACGCGACATCATTAAACGTCTTTTTTGTCACTACTGTTTCAATATAATGAAGTAACAGATCCGTTTGGAAGGCCATGCCAGTTTCTATAAGGATTTAGCTGTGACGTGATATAATATGTCATATTATTAAAATACTAATTGCATCCGTATCATGTTCGATGTTTATTTGATATATATTACATGAGTTCCCTCATTAATTTAAATATTATTAAACGATACAAACATCAAAATTGACTCGTGTGGAGTATTATGTTAGGTTCGATCGCGTAGTTAGCTAATTGTATGTTATACATTTGGAAACTACCATAGCTAAAAAAACTGAAACAGTTTCAGCAAATTGCGATATAACGCTTTTAAAATCTCTTTCACTTTTTTTGGAAACGGTTTTGAAACAGTTTCTGTTGTAAAGAGGTATGAACTAAAATGCACCTTCGTTTACTTTACAAACGCATCACATCTTTAGAAATATCTTCACTATTATACGAAAACTGATTTCCTGAATATAAAACACACAACACCTATAATGTGTTTCGATTTTTATTGCAGTTATAATACATTTTAAACGTGCTTGGTATCTTCCTGAGTGAAAGAACGTAAGATCCATGACGTTGCACATACTCTTGAAATGAATGTTATTATAGTATATGAAAACAATGTGCGCACATTATTTTCCTTTATTTATAAAAGATCGCTTTTTAATAATTTTTGTAATAAAGCATAACTTACTCATGTTACTCTTACTTTGACATCTTACTTCCTTTTAAAATATACAGATTGTATATGTTATTTTCATATCTATAATATGTATATGGGATATGCATATTCATTGCTAAACAATGTTTAAGTCATTAAAAATAAAAATCGAAGAGCAACACCAGAGCAGACATAAACATCTTAATGATTTGTTACCTGAAACATATGACAAAATCATTATATATCAAGCAGTGCTTAACTGCTTAGCCCCAATAAGTTGCATACGAACTTTCGTCATGAACGTTTATCAATAGACTTTGAATTAAAGGGGCCTTTTCACGGTTTGGCAAATTGACAAAATTGAAAAAAAATTGTTTCAGATTCGCAAACTTTTTCTTGAAGTTATGATATTTGTGAGAAATACTGAACATTTTTTATACTACGAAATGGTATAAGAGCGGATGGTCTACAGGATAGAGCTGAAGACTTTTGCTCCATGGCTCCATGGGTCAGTGCTCCGAGTCCCGTTCTGGGTTACTTTTTTGTAAATTCTTTAACTGTATTATTGTTTTTTTTACTGGATATTTTTAGACCCAATGTTTACATTGATCAATATAAAGCATTTAATGACAAACTTCAAACCATGCCAAAAATCTGTGAAAAGGCCCCTTAAGAGAGTCTAGTGACTGCTTAGACTTTTACAAATATGTAATTCTGCTTTTTTATTTTGGCAAACCGATCATATTTGCCATATTCAGCTCTCCTTTTGTTTTGTGCACGGAATTAAACTGTTTGATGAACTTCTGATGAATCTTCAATACTTGCACTGAGGTGAAAACCTTACACTTCAGCTCCACGGGTCAAAATTGGAAAAAATATCAGCGATAATGAAAACATTTGTCTAAATAGCTAGTTGAGACAATCCTTCTGTTGCTCAAAAGTGTTCGCGATTGGAAAACAACATTACATTAAACTATTGTTTTCTACTTCAATGTACAACTATTATACTTAATTTTGCTAATTTGATTGTGTTTGTCTTTATTTAATCCAGTATAACTGTGTTGTTGGTATTCACTGATTGCACCATTCAGTACAATAATCACGCATTATGTCAAACAGACGACGATGACGCCCTGCTGCTCAAAAGGAAACTCATATGGCTATTTCATTAGCAAGTAATAATATAAAACAATTTTAATTTGTATACAAGGACACAATCCATGTTATCGCTGTACAGATATTATACATATTGTGTTAAAACATATTTCCAAAGTATAGATATCAAACAATTCCAAAGAATATAATGGAATATTTGTTTCTGGAATGCAAGGATAAAAGGTTTAGACTTGTGCCGTTCGTTGACGGTTCATATATGGTGGTTGTCAAAGGTAAAAATAAATTGATTACCATTTACATGCATTCAACCTGTATGCAAAACATAGATCAAATGCGTCGCTATCAAGCAACTTAAAACAATTTAAATCAGCATACCGGTAATATTTATCCAGATAAAACTTAGCAAATTATTGTAATTCTAGTACAATAAAATATGTATATCATAAGGCTTTTTCCATAGGAGGTTTACCCCAGCGGCCCCGCGGTGCATGTACAATTTTGCCGTGACGCTTTATTATCCGATCATGTTTCCGCGACGCTTGAACATTTCACATGCGTTTTAAAGTCTTGTCCGAATGAATAAGGGTTGATATCAACCAGTCATACCGGTACACCTGGCGTAATAACAATTCAAGGTATGCTAGATATGTTTGTGTTTTTTTCTTTAAAATGTTAGCAACAATTTCAGCAGTTTTTTTTAAATAAACAGAAAATGTTATTTGTCGCTGTTTTCTGTAATTCAAATTATAATTACACTTAAAAGGAGTCAAACGTCTCATTTGATTGCTTCCGCCTACTTAAAATGTGTGCAATCTATTTTGTCAACGGTGACTAAAACAGCACCAATATGTGTACATAACAAAATGATTACGACCAAAAACGAGAAGTTTCTGTGACAGTGTCTGGGAAATCTTCAATGACTCATTATTCCATTTTCCAAACAACTGCTAGTACACTGACAAGGGAAATCTTGTAAGGATGCTTGAATAGATTGGCTCTCCACAAAAGAGTACCAGGATATCAGCATTCAATAATTTGTACTAGTTGATGAAGCAGAAAATTCATCATTCACCAAAATACCTTCAGCATAAAAAAAAATTAACTAACACACAAAATATGTTTTTTTCTGCTTAAATAATAATTTGTATTTAATTTAAAAGATTTTTTTTCCAGATTAATTTGCAAATTGTATGTATTTCAGACTGCGAGGGGGGAGGCTTCAGCACAATGGAAAGGGTAGACAATCGAGTTTGCCCGAAGTCTGCTGTCCTCAATGCTGTCATGTTGGTCAGCATAATATAACCGGAAATTGTGATAGTGGACTTCGGGAGAATGGTTGACAGCTTGCACCAGGAGAAGCCACGGAGGACAGTTTTTTTTTAATTAAAAATGTATATCTGTTTACGTATGGTAAAAACGTACATCATTTTGCATTCTACTGCCTTGTTATTTTGTCTGTTATGTAATACTATCATATTTGATTTAAATGAAATGACTTGAGGACAAATAAATAAAAAAATCAAGACATTGCTGCGTTTAAATTGTTCCAAAATAGCTTAGATTTGTATCCAGATCATGTACAACATATGAATTAAATAAAAAATGGACACGCGACATAGGACCCGCCCCCTTTTACGCAAATTCCGTTCGGCGCTGTCTCGCCGATGATGCAGCCAAATTTAATGATCGCTTTCACATGCTAATAATGCTATTTGCAGACATTATTTGATGCATCACGTTTATGATGTATCAATATGTTACATGAATGTGACTATTTTTTCCCGGAAAATACCGCAGTAATTTTAAACATATACCATTTATCACCGATCATTGCAAGTCTGCTATGAATTTACATGAAATATACATCAATTAATTTCGTGATATTTGCTTATTATTATTAAGAGCGTTACATACATAACAAAGAGTGAAGATAATTCAGTTGGTTAAATAATAGTTATAATGCATCGTCATTGTGTGACTTCCATGCAAATTAATACAACCCGTTGTTACAAAGTATGATACATTATGTCTTTATGTCATTATACGCATTTTTACACACAGGCGAACACGCATTATACCCAATATATTATATAGCATATTGATAAATATAAAACAGCGAAGATGTCCAAACGTTTGGTATGGTAGTGTTGTCTGTATTGGGATGTGTAAGCACACTACTCGAAAAGCATACAACAATATACTAAGATATATTTCGCGGAAAAATAAAATAATCCCTTTCGTAGTTTTGTCAAAACGTATATACATAATGAAAAGCTGAGAGAAACCACTATGGCTGCACGCCACCCTTACGGCGAAAGTTTTAAGATGTAGAAAATATTGTCAACCTTAGCAATACTGTGAGCGTAAAAATAATGATGAACGCCATATTCGATGAGTGGCGGCATTTAAAACAATGTTATACAATATAACATTGCTGTAAGTGATTTAAAGACTCTAATAAAGTAATAAGAACCACTCAATTCTCAAATAACATAACTTTCTTGATCTGCCAGACACTTTTGGAACTCTTTCAGTGCTGACACCGAATTTTGAAGGCCTTTGCAAACAGTTTGGATCCAGATGAGACACCACAGAACGTGGCGTCTCATCAGGATCCAAACTGTTTGCTAGTCTGATAGTATTCTTTGGAAAAAAAAACGAAGAAAATAAGAATTTTAGAATATCAACAGACGACATTTCAGCAGAAGACAAATTTCCCAGCATGCAAAGGATTAAAAATGCTGACATAAAAAGATGTCCGATTCTCGTTCTTGACAGAGCGAGGCTATAGAGGCGGGAAGTTGCAACATATAGATACGATATGTGTATGGGATATAAATGCCATGAGTAAAATAGTCAAAACCAGTCTTTTCAGTAAATATGTTTTTTGTGTTATGATTGCACTTACTGGCAGACGTTTTCAACAAAATATGGATAAAAATAAAAAAACCAATACATTCAGTTTTAAGCACTGTATTAAAAGAAAACATAATCTCGTTTTGATGCCTAAATTTCTCAAAAGTCTTTAAAATTAAAATGCTGTTGTACTTGTAATGTGTTCATTATGCAACAATTTTAATACAACAAAATATAATTGTGCAGCATGACACAAATTATGAAGCATAGTGTGTTTTTAATGACATTCTGTTAAATTCTGTCTGCGTTTCTCTCATACTCAAACACACATAGCTATACTCTATTATTTGCCTGAAACAATATTCATAATCGTCATGCTATTTCAATAATTTTGCAATGATTGAAAAGTATAAAAATTAAAAAAAATATTAATGAATATGTATTCTTAAAAAATGATTCAACTTAGGCCGAACTTTCCAGTATATCGTCGTGGTATGAATTGCATCAAAATATACACTTCGTACTTATCTTAGCATTATTGTTGAACTGCTACTAGCATTGTACTTGTTGATGCTGTTGCTAATACCATGACTAACATTTCGAATGCGTGGTTAGCTTTAAATAATATTGGAATACAAATGAAGCACAACACTTTACCGAGTATACCCATGTACAACATTCGACAACTTTCTCGATTTCAAATAAACAAAAGTAAAATGTAATTGTAATATTGCAATTTAAAATGAACAGTTATTAAATCAAACTAACTTATGCTTAACTTAACATGTATTCTTAACAAAGTCAGCAGGTTGTATTTGCAACTCAGTGAAAACGTTTTGTTTCTGATTATTTGCGCAAGTACAAAATAAAATTATTTGAGTGATGCAATGTGCATTAAAGTAATGTGACATTGTATCTGTTGTATCACAGCATTAGTTGAGTTCGAAAACTTAAACTACTTATATTAAGATTGTAACTAGTTTAATCACCATCATCAGCATGGACACATGTTCACTTATTTACTTCTATACAGCGAACATGAGAGTCCAAGCGACGACGTATCAATTATTCCTAATTTCATTTCATCACACACTCGGTGATGAATCTATATCAAAACCAGTAAAACTAATTACAATTTAAATGTTGTGAAATAAAACAAAAAAAAACTGTAAATAAAAATTAATTTCTATTTTTATGTACTTTGAATGATTATGTTTGTATAATTAAATACATCAAATTTAAATTTAAAAACCTAAGATACTTATGTTGAAGTAGAACGTAAATTAATGACATGTTTGCCGTGACGTAATGGATAAGGTGTCCGCCCAGCGATCGGGAGGTCACGGGTTCGATCCCCACTCGGGAAGCGTTCTCTAGATCTTCCCCCAAAGACACCAAGTTCTGATTATAGGCCCAGGAAACGAACTCTAGAGCGTTTCTATAAGCCTGAGGCTTCTGATGCAATCGAGCTAAAATAAATAGGTTTAAACTAAACTAATTAATGGTATGTTGAATAGTTTTTCTGAAACCATCTGCAGTGTTGCTGACTCGTTATTATCTTAAATTTTTTTTTTTAACTAAATAAATCCTAGTTCACGTGTAAATAGCTGTGTACAGAATTCTGATTGGTTTTATCACGAGTGCATTAATGTACAACATTAGTACCATGGTGCTTTGAGTATTTTAACTCAAGTAAATCGGTTATGAACAGAGAATGTTTATGCACAAGTAAAAGGTATTATAAAGACTTAATCCGCAAGAAGAAAGCCTGCTGCTATCGGCAAAAAATGTTGGAGATTGAAAATGTTAGACAACACAAACCAAGAAATGTTTGGAAATGTTTCAAATAAAAAATAATTCCATAAAAAATACAATATCATTCGAAGAGTTTACACAGTTTTTCGAAAAGCTTAGTAACAACGAATCTGATTTTGCAATTATGAAGCGTAAATTTGACAACGTTTCAGTCCTTTCTTATCCTCATTAGCTCAATTACATAATGAAAAAACATAACTCTTATCCAATAAACGTTGTCATGTCATGTTATAGAATACGAACTGCATTCCCTTTGTTGTTACACGTGTGTTTCGTCCTTTGTATTTTTGTAGATATCTTATCGTTAATATCGGTGAAGTACAATATTACATCGACTAATAACCAAGCTACATTAATCGAACATCATTCATTTTCGTATGTGAAAAGCACTAACTCGGAAACCAATAAGAGGCTGTCATCTAAATTGATTCGCATATTTTTCGTGATGTCATGTGGTCTCTTTTTAATCTTATCACGAGCCGGAGACACTATCCTAACCCTGGCCCAACATTGTCAGAAACACGCAATACTTCTTACTCAAGTTCGAGCTCTTCTGAGAGTAGTCTTGTTAATTCCGCGCGAAACATGTTTTCATTTGTCCACTATAACGTACAAAGTATTGCAAACAAAACTGATCTTCTTTACTCAAGTTTGAATTCATTTGATGTCATAGCGTTTTCCGAAACATGGCTCAGTAGTGCAACGCCTTCGAGTGATATCTGTTTCCATGGTTATCACTCACCGATCCGAAAGGATAGACCGCTTGATCCGCACGGTGGGGTAGCAATATATTTACATGAAACACTAACATACACACGTAGACATGATCTTGAACCAAACGGACTTGAATGTATATGGATTGAAATAAAATTATGCAATAAAAAACAAATATTATTTGGAGTAGTCTACCGCCCACCAAACTCCGATACGTCCTACATGACCTTAATAGAAACTTCTTTTGGATTAGCGGCTGACACTGGTATACACGATATCATTATTACTGGTGATTTTAATTTAAATGCAAACGCGTTACTTTCAAGGCGAAATATTGACGGACTATGTTCCCAAAACAATCTAAAACAGATCATTAATGACACAACGCATTTCACAGAACATTCAGCATCTGTCATCGACCTCATATTCTTTAGTAATCCCGTTTCAATCATTTTATCTGGTACTGGCGAACCGTTTCTTAACCAAAACATACGTTTTCACTGTCCAGTTTTTGGTATAGTTAAACACAATAAACCAGTGCGCAAAACATTTAATAGACATATATGGCGTTATGACCAAGGTAACTATGATAAATTGCGAACATTAATCGCAGGCATACAATGGGAACAGCTAGTAGATGAGGATATTAATATATATACACAAAATGTCACGCACGCTATATATGATGCTGCTATAAAGTCTATTCCGAATAAAATTGTTTGTATTAGAACAGGTGATGCCCCGTGGATGAATCATGTGATTAAGTCAACAATACGTAAACGAAAACGGTTGTATCACAAAGCCAAAATTTCTAACTCCTGTACTCATTGGGAACACTTTCGAACTGTTCGTAATCAAGTTGTTTATCTCGTCCGAGATGCCAAAACACAATATTTTGAAAACCTTAGCAACAAATTAAAATCATCTAATGTCAAGTCAAAAGATTGGTGGAAACTATTGCGAAATTTTATTTCTCCCCAAGAACATAAAACAATATTATCACTACGTGACGATAGAACAAACGATCTTATCAGTGATGAAACAGATAAGGCCAATATGCTTAATGAATACTTTGCATCTCAATCACATATTAACGATAATAATCATGAACTTCCATCAAGTAATAACCCGTGTGTACATACATTAAACTATATTACTATAACGCCAAATGAAGTATTAGACGCCTTTAAGAATTCGAAATTGGGGAAAGCCTCAGGTCCTGATGGAATTGACAATCGAATTTTACGCGAATGTATGGAACAATTGAAAACCCCGTTTTGTGATCTTTTCAATGCTAGTCTGACCAAATGTGAAATGCCAGAAATTTGGAAAAAAGCAAATGTATGTGCAGTATTTAAAAAAGGTGATCCATCTTTGCTATCTAACTATCGACCTATATCTATGTTAAATACTCTTGAAAAGGTTTTTGAGAGGATACTCTACAAGCACATTTTTAACTTTTTACATGGAAAATCTTTCTTCACCCAATCCCAGTCTGGTTTCATCCCAGGGGACTCTGCCGTAAATCAATTAACTTACATCTATGACAAATTTTGTAAAGCCCTGGACAATGGCCTCCAAGTTAGAGTTGTCTTCTTTGATATAAGTAAGGCTTTCGACAAGGTTTGGCACAAGGGACTTCTACACAAACTTCACTGCGCTGGCATACGAGGGGACTTGTTAAAATGGATATCAAACTATCTGTCTGACAGAAAACAGAAAGTGGTTCTTCCAGTGGTTGAATCAAGATTCGAAAATATATCTGCCGGTGTCCCACAAGGATCTATTCTTGGACCGCTTATGTTTTTAATATACATAAATGACATTGTGTCGAATATCCACTCATGTGTTAATCTCTTTGCAGACGACACAAGCCTGTATATGATTGTCATTTCTCCTGATCAAACAGCAACCTTAATGCAAGCTGATATTGACCGAATAAATACGTGGGCACAACAATGGCTAGTAACATTTAATCCGTCCAAATCAGAATCCCTCATCATATCTCGAAAACTAAACAAGCCAATTCACCCACCTCTTACAATGCAAAACGTAACTATCCCTGAAGTTTGTGTTCATAAACACTTAGGACTCCACTTGACTAATGACTGCTCATGGCACGAACATAATGCACATATAAAGGACAAAGCATGGACTCGTATAAATATTATGCGTCGACTTAAACATACTCTTGACAGGAAAGCGTTAGAAGTCATATACTGCTCATTTATAAGACCCATACTTGAATATTCAGATGTTGTATTTGATAATTGCTGCCAATTTGAAAAAGACGATTTAGAAAAAATTCAAACTGAAGCTGCGCGAATTGTATCCGGCTGTACCAAACTTGTGTCCATAAACGAGCTATATAAAGAAGTAGGGTGGGAGAAACTAAATGAAAGGCGCCGAAATCATAAACTTATACTCATGTACAAAATAACTAAGAACCTTTCACCAGCGTACCTTATATCTTTAGTTCCTGCCACAGTCCAAAGCAATAGCTCGTATCCATTACGTAATGGAGCAAACATTAGAAATGTGACAGCTCGCACTACCTCATACTCAAACTCGTTCGTACCCTCTGCAATAACAGAATGGAACAATCTCCCACTAGAAACACGTAATGCTGATTCTCTTCACTCGTTTAAAATGCTCCTTTCTAGCGATACTGTTAAATCTAATTCACTGTACTACTATGGTGAAAGACGCCAACAAATGCTCCATACTAGACTCAGAACTCGTTGTAGTTCATTAAATCAAGACCTTTATAGGTGCAATATTGCTCAGTCACCCCTATGCAGTTGTGGATCTATCGAAACCGTATATCATTATTTTCTAGAATGCGACCGTTTCAGGCAACAACGTGAAGTTCTTATCAATACAATTTCCCCTTTGGCACCTACATCTCTTAACACATTATTGTATGGAGATGAAAGTATTGACTTTGAGAAAGACACTCGTATTTTTGATGCAGTTCATGAGTATATTAAGCAAAGTAAACGCTTTGATACCTAGTTATCTGTCACATCAAAAACATCAAATTAAAATACAATCAAAACTAACAAAAAGCATTTGTTCAAACATCTGTGATCCACACTATATCGGTACGTTTGATTAGCTTCCTTCGTCCGATCCCGGTCCTAATGTCTTGTTTCGCTTCTTATAAATGTATTACAAAATGTTTCCTTTATTTTTATTTTTCCTTCTATATAACAAGTTTCCTTCTTTTGTTTAAAAGGTCTTATTGTATGTTTACTAAACATTATAACCACCCACTGAATCGTAAAGTTACAATCCTGCAAACAATATGTACGGAGAAGAACTATACAAGACTTGGTCTTTCGTTCTTATCCATTTTCAGAACATGTAAATCAATTGTAACTATGTATGCATACTTTGTATATAATATGATTGTTCTTGAAATAAAATATGTTTAAACTAAGCAGAAGATTTTTGTTTAAATAATAGTGTTAACTTTTTTATTCCCAGAACTTGACGTACCTCTATCAGTTGAAGAAGCTAACAATGCAATAAAACAGTTAAAACGTAATAAATCGGCAGGTAGTGATTGTATTTTGAATGAATATTTTCTTGAATGAAGTGATATATTGTCAGCACATTTGTGCGATGGTTGTATCGGTATTCTCGTATCGGGCTTCTTTCCCGATAAATGGACAGATCCTTTGCATACAATGATGTTGTTAATGATGTGAATACAGAACGAGGCATAACTTTAGTAAGTTGCTTTCCAAAATTATTTACTGCGATCCTAAACAGGCGCATTGAAACGTTTTGCAACGAAATAATTATTATTTCGAATGCGCAGTTCGGATTAAAGAAAGGTTATTCAACTGTTGATGCTATTTATATCCTGATAAATATTGTTCAAAATTAAATGAAAATAAACGTCTGTATGTTATATACGTCGATATGATAAAATGTTTTGATAGTATATACCGCAATGCATTATGGCTGTACAAGGTAAATTGCTTAGATTAGTGAAGGATATGTATGCGAATGTTAAGTCGCGTGTTTAATCATGTTCTTCTTATTCAGATTATTTTATTTATGCGGTCGGACTTAGGCAAGGTGAAGTAATGTCGCCGATTTTGTTTTCTGTATTTGTTGAAGACCTTGAACTGTACCTTTAAGACAACATTAACTCTGGTTTGAGTAAAGATGATATTACGATGATTTTACTATTATTTGCGGACGCCATAGCCATTTAAGGCAAGTCATTTGCTGGAGTTCAGTCACATTTAGATATATTATATTTATACTGCAATTCTTAGGGTTTATATTTTAACACTGCTAAAACGAAAATTATGGTGTTTCGGAAGGGGGAGGTTTAAAACAAAATGAAAAATGGGCATACAATCGTAATTATATTGAAGTTGTTGAAAATTTTAACTATTTAGGCACAGTTCTAAACTATACTGAAAGATTTTAATTAAACCAAGAACATTGGTTGGTAAAGCGCCTAAAGCCATGAATACATTATTAATAAAATAGCATGATATTAAGACCAACAATATTATGCCAGTTGTTTTACTCCTTTGTGGGTTCCATATTAAATTATTACGCAGAAGTGTGGGGTTTTACCAAGTCAGATGACATTGAACGCAAACATGTACAATTTCCAAACGATTGCTTCAGGTTAAAAGAAATACATGTTATGTGGCTGTTTATGAAGAATTAGGTAGATATCCATTATATTTAAAAAGGTTTGTAAAAATTATAAAATATTGGTTTTAATTCTAATCAGTGACAATATTATTATGCAAATTGTTTACAAACATGCTTTACACGATTGCAATAAAGGTTTTACAAATTTGGTCACAAATGTTAAAAACATGTTAAATTATTATTGATTTGATTATGTATTTGAAAATCCAAATGTTGTGCAGATAAATAGTTTTGTTAGAGAGTTCAAATGTAGACTTGTTGACAATTTTAGACAATAGTGGTATGGTAAACTTAATAGCAGTCCTGTATTAGATATTTTTAAAGTTTTTAAAACCTATTTTAAATTTGAAGAATATTTGGACTTAGTTCAAAGACGTCTGCGTTTATTTGTTGTGAGAATAAGAGTCTCTGCACACCCGTTAAGAATTCAAACTGGCAGATATGGCAAGGTCAACATTCCACGAAACGAACGTTATTGTTTATATTGTAATGTCACTGATTTAGAATACGAATACCATTTCATATGTTTATGCCTATGTTACACTGCTTTAAGAAAAACATATATTAGCAGTACATTTTATATAAAACCATGTGTGTACAAAACTTCCACAAAATTAATAGTTTCTTGGGATAGATTAGACATTTCCAATGTATGCAAATATATCAAAGTAGCTCTAGTTCTAAGAAATAAGATCTTAAATAATACTGTTTAATAGATTTCACCACCCTCTCGATAGAACTTACATGTTCTTACCATATATTATGTTTATTTGTATTTATATTGACTTTATGTTGTTTATTGTTATGTTATTATTGGCATTCACGTTACATAATCTAATGTGTATTTTTGAGTATGAAGACGATGTACTATTGTATAAGTCTGAAAAAATTGTGCCTGTCTGTCTGTCTGCTATAAAACAGACATTTAGTGAAACTAAGCGCACGTGTAGTTTCACACCTTTGGCACAACCTAGTACGTATCAATACAAATGTGTCGTTTGCTTAAGTTTAACCCATGTATGCCTTGTGGACTCTCCCATCGTTCTAAATAGGATCAATTTATTTCCAAAATTAGGGATGTCTAGTATATTTATTTCTATATTTAGAATATTTCTTACAGAAATTCCTTTAAGCAAACAGCGCAGACCCTGATGAGACGCCACAGCATGCGGCGTCTCATCTGGGTCTACGCTGTTTGCCAAGGCCTTTTTTCTAGACGCTAGGCATAAATGGGTTAATTTCAGTAGCCAGATTCATGTACAGATAATTTCCTTTTATCTGTGTTGTTGGGGAAATTCACAAAGATACGATGACAGATGTTGAATACTCAAGTTGTATTATAAGTTTGTAAACGCCTAGTGATTTACGCCTTTTGTTCTGATTCCTCAATTTGTCATAATCAAAGTCGTCTTTATTTTCAAAGAAATTCCATCAAATGTATGCCCTTATAAATCGTGTATGCAATTCATCAATTAAATTGACGCAACACATGGTGACCAGAGGTCCAGATAAGATGCGTATTTGCGTAAAATACGCATGAAAAAAAAGAAAATACGCATGGCTTAAAATTTTGTTGAGTAAAAAAACTCCTGGCTAAATTCGGATTACGCATCGTGTGCAATTTCAATGCGTATTAGCCGTTTATACATGAATATAAGTTCATGTAATCATGACTGGTTCCCGTCATTGTGATCACACCAGTAAAAACGTAGTGACATCATCATCAATGTACAGAATGTGGTTCCCGACCTAATTAACTCCTCAGTCAGAACGGTATCATTTCATTTTGGCCCACGATAAAGGCTGATGTTGACACAACGGACTCTCCGCTGCATTGTTGAGAATCGATATACGCTAATGGTGAATACATTTGACATCACATTCGAAAAAAACGAATCGCCCAACTTCAAGCATATAAGTTTTGCTATCAGTTCATCTCTTGTGTGGCACTATGGAAAAACCTTTTTCCTTCAAGCACTGTTTAAATGGCAGCCGAAATACGCATATATAATAAACAAGTTTTACGGATACCCCCCGCTTACCATTCAGATAACGTGACTAAGCACATGTTAAAACTGTAACATATATTAAAATCCGGTTTGCAATCAATTAATCCACTAGAATCATTATGTAATGCGAAAACTTGCTGTTTGCTTGTTTTTCATATGATCGTCACGATCTGTGCCGCCCTGACCGGCAGTCCCTGTCCCGAAAGCGCTTTTTTGTGACATGTTCCGCAGCGTCTGCATGTGTTTGTGTTTTATTGTCATGTAAATAAAACAAAAATTAATGGCGAGCCAGTTATAAATGGTCGATCTCTATTAAGTCGACATCGTCATTAGTAACACCAGAAAAAATTGTACGCCCTATTATTGACAGTATATTAAATAAAACAAAAGAAGTTATTGCTGTATTGTGTACAAAACTGCTTGTAATAGCAAGTTAACACTACATGTACAATTTATTATTAATTCTGGCCCTCTGAACATAAATACTCCTAAAATTATCGGATTTTGATTTTTACTCATCAATTTAAAAATTTATGAGTGAAATACCCCTCGGCTGAAAAAATTATCTGGAGCTCTGATGGTGACATCATAATTTATAGAAAGATTGTGATTTCGATTTTATCACTACTGATAATTGTTAAATCTGAACATCTGGCCATATTGAACACAATTTTACAGAAATCGTGCGTGCTGACTACATAAGGATCGTCGTTCAGCGCACATCTAATACTGGATATATACATCATCTATTTAAATTGAATTGAAAATAACCCATATATGTACATTCAATATATACAATGAAATAAATCAGTTATGAACAACAACACATTGATTGTGATTACACTAAATTGGCACAAATTAATTATTAAAACGACATTTTTTAATAAAAGGCGTAAGAGAATCATACACACAATAAATGTCTACTATAGACAAAACACAAATATGGTATTACTACCGGATTAACTTCGCAAACATTTAAAGTTTATGAATCTCCAGAACCGACATTTATTAGGGAAATTCAAAACTACAGTCCGTGTTGCAGTACTACCGCGTTTAGTCGTTTGTTGTTATTCGTAGTATTCGTTTGAATTAATGCAATGTTCATCAATTTAATTTCAAAACAGTAATTCATTTTCATGATGATTTCACATATTACAATTTATATTATATTCCTGATAAATTACTCTTTTCATTCGACCAAATATTCGTAAAAAACGTAATATATCAAACAAAAGTGCTTACGCATAATGATTCATTAACTATGCTTAAAATATTTATGGTGATGTATGGTTACTTAAAACTTCATCAGTGCAAAAAAGTGAAACTAATACGCAGCCACATAAATGACTCAGATCAAATCTATAACAAAAGTCAATGTGTATATATAAGTACTCTTTTGTCATTGTTTGTTTAATCGATGTAAATGTTTTGAATACAGTCTTAAAAGGCTTCTTTTAAACAACATACTATCATGGTTATATGATGATAATTGATAGCACAAAACAAATTAGGATAAATGTATGCTACATTTTTAAAAGCCAATTTCTATGTTTCTACATTATTAATAGAATATCATCAAGTACTCGTTACAAGGACACAAATAAATATAGGCAGCTATACTACCCAAAGTAGTTGATTGAAGAAACCTCTAAAATAAGAACATTTGTATTAAAGTTTGAAATTCATTGGTTAAATGCTTAGAAAACGTTCCATAATTATCTTGCATGTATGTTTTTGAAATATTGTTTTCAAAGTGATCTTCTCCAAATGTTGGAAACATACAACTACAATTTTTGTTAACATTTCGTATTCTTTTCTACACTGTTCGTCAATACTTGTATTGTATATATGTCCTCGTGGGCTTAAATGCCTTATTGGATTGAAATAAACTGTCTGTATGTCTGTCTGTCAATGACGTATGTTAGGAATGGTGCATGTTGATTAGCTTTTAAAAACTAAAATATCAAGCTTTTTCAGCATTTTACCATATTCTTCAACGTTAGTGTAAGTTCATTTTCAAATTAGCTACGATAAGCCACATGATTCGCAACATTGCCGCTTGTTGGTTATGATATATGCAAAATATAAAAATGAAAAATACGTATTATCTAATGAAAACAATTGAGGCGAATTAAAATGTTTACATGTCGAATATATGTGTTGACGTCGGTTCTAAACAATTAATGTGGTTTAATTAAAGCACATCCTCAAAAAACGTTATGGGAATTAAATATATTTTCGTGTGTTAGGTCAGTCATTGATATATAACAATATATAACATTAGTCACTTATAAAAAATGTGACGCTCATCTACAGTTTACTTTATATTAACATAATAATAAAACATAATTGATGATATTGATCTATGTTGTATAACTATTATATTATCGTGTTAAAATGCACTGCTAGGAAATTCCAAGACTTTTTGAATGTATTGAATTGTTCTATATCCGTCCAAGTATGGTATTAAATTGATACAGCGATTTGTATGGATAAAAATTCGTTTAATGAGATCGTGTGCCCCCCCCCCCCAAAAAAAAAGAAATGTGATCAATACCGTAAACGATTTATGCGTTAAATAAATAAACTACTAGTTTGCTGGTTTTAAACATGAAACATAATCATGATTATGACGGATTGAGGAATTTAATTTAATGCATTAGTAATAAAAACTTTCTCTTTGATTTTTTTCTGTTGTTGTATGGTGTGTGATAATATAACCATGGTAAAATGTAATGACTTGAACAATGATCCGTCTTCTCAAACAGATCGACGCCAAATCACACAACCTTTTTTTCCGCAAATCAACAGCATCAAATGTCCGGGTCATACTTTGTAGACCAAAATGCACATAGTGTCACATGCATGAATTCTGTTGTAATCTTATTACAAGTTTAATGCTGTATTCTTTGATATTTACAAGCTGAAAAGCAGACCAACTCGACATGCAGAGCTGACCAAATAAAAGAAAGGAGACGTTGGGGCTATGGTATTGACTTCTTTAAGTGCTTTATACCGTATAAAAAAATAATTTTGTTGTTGAAACTAGAGTTGCCCGTTATTTGTAACGAGTTTTGAGTATTATGAATGCTGTTTGAAATATATAAATTCATGCTTCTCATTTTAGAAATAAATATAATTGCTTTACGTATGTTTAATTTACAATAAGACATGTGTATGATGACAATCCGTCCCAATTTGGCTTCGTAGTCTGGGTTAAATGGGTTAAACAACCGCTTGTGTACTTCATGTCTATGTACTGGTCAATTCAGAAACAAGCTGACAGGCCTAATTGCTATATTTATCGGTAACCCCTCAGGACGCTTTACAAATGGTATCTTCCCCGTACGATTATATCATACCGCACTTATTTTGCGTTACAATGAGTCATTTGTTGCACAAGCAAAACGCGCCCTTTTCGACTTATATCACGAAAAAATAGATCAAGGGTCAAGAAAAACGCCGCTTGTCTGGATAACATAATCTGTGTGAAAAATACACCGGTTGTTCTGATGCAATTAAATAGAGTTTGATTATGACATTTACATTCTATGTTTTAAGATAACTTTCCATAGTTTGTATAACCAAACACATATTGTGAATCGTTGAAATGCAATGGTAAAAACTGTTTTTAATCATTTTTAAGGTTTCGTTATCAACAAACACAAAACTCTCTTTTGATTTAATGCCATACATTTATTTTCGAAATGACATTCTTTTAGCCACATGCGTAATAAGACTGTATGCACAGTACTTCATTTTGGTAGATGTCAAATTACTAATTTGACACTACACTTATCTTTATGAACACATTTGTTTTAAATTGTGTGACTTAACACATTTAGACACGCTCCAACCACAACCAGTAAACCATTCGTAATAAAAATAGAAAGTTCAAAAAAAATAACTTACTGCTAATGCTACATTAACCGTTTTTATGCTTTAGCTGTGTGATGAATGGTTCATACAAATAATATACGATGAAAAAGTTTAAGTTTGTTTTTTTAATCGATCGGTCTGATGAAATCGGTTAATATTTAATGAGAATACAGGTTAGGACATTATAAATATAACGCACTCATTAACAAAGTTGTTATTCCTTTGTTAATTTATAACTATAGATCTTTAGTCAAAAGTCGAAATATTGGTTCCTAATAGTATTATATAAACAATTGAACTAAAAATGAATATATAAATAAATAAATAAATAAATAAATATATATTGCGATATATTTGATTGATTGTCGCACGTGTTCTAATAATATACAGCTAATTATATTCCATAGTTTACAATGTTATGTTTTTAGTGCATTTATTACATTTATCAGAAGGCATGTAAACCTATAATACATGTATAACAGTTTTTATCAATATGTACACAATTTATTAAAATAAAGACAGGCTTAACGAGAGCTGTTTCGAACATGATCGTTTCAAATATAATGATACAAATACAAAGTATATGGCAACGGAAAAAGTCATGCCAACTAGAAACGCATAAATAAAACATAAATTATTCAAATAAGTATACAAACCGGCTGGAAATTATTCTTTCTTTTAATTATATGCAATTTCATATTGCATCATATGTCAAGTGTTTTAAATTAATTTTCAATGAATCATTTACACCTTTTTTATGACGTTACCTAATCGTAAAAACGTAGCACGTAAGATAAGATGTATACGTCTTGAAGCTGATGTTTTATTTATAGTATTAGCAATCGATCATTCACAAAATTGTCTTCTTTGTAATGTTACTAACTTAAAAAAAAAGATCACGTACGATAACAGCGTTTACCGTATGCATAATTAATATAAGTTTAATAAGTTCAAATTTGTAAGCATTACCGTGTTAAGTACGCAAGTGCTAACGTTTTGTAATAGTTAGACGTAATGCGTTCACTCAACTAATTATTCTAAACCGTAACATATCAACGCATCATTAAAATTGGATACGAACCCATTTAAGGGACACACCGTCTTGAAAAGAGTACACAGCCAGGTAACATAGTCGGCGTTCATATGCTAACACAATATCAGGGTGCAGTATGCAGTATTTAAGGGGTTTACACACGGGCTGGACATAATGCAAAAGCATCGTTAACGTTAAGAACTTTATTTTTGCAAATATCTTAAGTAATTAAAATACATTTGCATACATCTTTAGTGCATAAAAGACAGTTGTTCTTTCAGTTTTTGCCGATAACTTAAGGTAGAATATATCCTTTAATACGTCTGAAATCAGTGACAAAAGTTCATGTTGCTTGAAGAATAACCGTGTAGTATTAATCAAAATTTTTAACAAGAATACAGGTTTCTTAAATAAAGTAATTTCGATGAATTTTACATGCCATTAGTAGCATAAGAATCTGTCTTCATGCACACTAGTTGAAATTCTTAAGAAAAATTGTTTTAAAAAGATATTTGAATAAAGCAACACTAACCGGTGTGTTTACATCAATTAACGTTTAATTGGGATCCCCACAAGCATTCTACAGTCATTGTAATCATTGGTTTAGGCAAGAAATCAAAATTTTACTCTGGTTAACGTTTCGCTATCAATGTTGTGTAATTAGTAATCAGGGCACTGTGTGTGTATTTACACTTTTAGTGACCGCATGTCGTTTGAATAGACAACATTTTGGGCATGGCTTATTTGTCCGGAGAATCATCGGATAAATTATACAAACTGTTAACGGACTTGTGTTTATATGCCTAAATATTGTGTATTATGAAAACATATTTTGTTATTTAAAGCAGTTTACGTTGTATCGGCAAAAGTCATAACAGAGATGATATGTCTTGGATTCGGTGGATTATCGATTTGAATTACGATTGATCATATACAATATATATTTTCTATGATCACGAGTGAATTAAAATCAATATTCCACCAAATCCAACAAATTTTCTTTTTATTTTTTGATCAGGATAACAACATCGTCTGTAATTCAGATATTATTCGCGCAAAGTCATCCTTCCCTCGACATCATCGTTATCGTCATCGCCGTAATTAACATCATTCTCATCATTATGAGCGTCATCAACAACAGAAAACCTAACAAAGTAATATCCTGATTGTTAATAACAAAAATTTAAACAACTATTTTAGATTGAAAACACAGCGTCATGTATGTTAAATGTATTATCTAGTTTTAATGTCTCCAAAGCATGAAAACTGGCCGCTTCTGTCTCCTATTGTTTATTTTACACAAACAAATCCTTCGTGCATCACCGTGCTTTATAAATAGCAATGCCGATGTAAACATGCCTTACGAGCGTGCCATCATATTAACACGTTGTCAAAACATGTGTTCATCCGACACGGCCTGTGCACGCATTATGTAAATCCAGAAATGGAATCAAGGTGATGCAACTTCGTGCTTTCGCTCTTTTTACATCGACACATAATGTTGTTTAAATGGTTTGTTCATTGAAGTTTTCATGCAGTTATGCAAGTCGGTCACTGCAAACAAAATATATCAAGAAGATCAGGTTACTTTCCGATCGTGTTAATATACATGTATATTGAGAAAATAATAATAAAACAGCGAGACTTGCCGAACCTAATACATAAAAAAGTGAGCATTACGAAATCTGTTTTTTGTTCGCGATACCTGTACGTCACCATGTTTAAGCAAAATTTGAACAATATTGCTACGAAACTACAATTAATTGACCATACTACTACTACTGTACAACTCCTTTTCCTCCTCGTCCTCGTCATCCCCCTCCTCCTCTTACTCCGCCCCCTCCTCCTACTACTACTACTACCACCACTACTACTACTACTACTACTACTACTACTACTACTACTACTACTACTACTACTACTACTACGACTACGACTACTACTACTACTACTACTACTACTACTACTACTACTACTACTACTATTACTACTACTACTACTACTACAACAACAACTACTACTACTACTACTACTATTACTACTTCTACTACGCTGTGTTGTGTGTAAAGTATGGGTGATTGGAAACTTAAGACTTAAAAATACTAGAAGTGAGTAAATCCATGGTTTTGTGTAGATGTTTAAACGACATCTGCAATCGTATAATCACCAACGTATAGCATCGACATCAACCTACGGGAAGTATGGACATATTTGTTAATTTACCAAAACGAGTAACCTACTCGCGTGTCGATGACTTAAACGAACAAACCGTCTATCTCATATATCACAAAAAGGTTACATTTATCAGTAAAACGCGTGTCAAACCCATTGCGTGACACAAAAAAGTGTCTACATTATGAAACATGTTTTTCCCTTCTCATTTCGACAACAGTTTAAATTAAAACAAATAAACATAACGTTTCCTATAATGTATTATAGGGTAAAAAGAAGTCACAATTGATTTAAACGTTTCCACTCTATGTAAATGTTCCTTCCGACTGCTTACAGTACTCAATGATGGCATTTTGGTTAAAGTGATATTATGGGCATTTTTCACTGTTGAATTGAGCTGAAAAGAATTAACAGGTCAAAAGAGTTAGTTAAAATGTGGTTACTGATCATTTATCTGCAACTCATCTTGCTACCAGTTGTTTATAAAAATATATTTTATATTCGATATTCTTACGAAACCCACCTAGTCCTGTAAGCCGAAATGATCCGTAAAACAAAATCGTGCCTTTGTGTCGTATGAACGAATCTGCACTACAACTAAATTTAGGTTCAAATCGTACATGCATGATCAGTTGTCAAACGAAAGTACGGTTGATATTCAAATGCATTATTTTTCTCTTTCCGGTAAATTGTTTAAGTATGTTGAGGCTGCATTATTAAATATAAGTGTATATGAAGTGAAAACACCAAAAATAAGCAACGGTTGCGATAGACACCTATAAACTGTTAGATGCCCATAATATCACTTTAACACATCAATAGATGTATACTCATATTTTTGTGTCAGCTTGATTTGCAGATTCTTTTATCTCATTGCGAATTTTCATTATTTAAATATATTTTATTTATCAATAAATACTGATGAAAACACATGCCGAAACACGATGGCTCTACATACACCACATGACTTCATTATGAAACATGTATGTAATTCGGGTCAACTTGACACCGGCTTTTGGTTTACATACTTCATCTGCATGTGTACGTAGGGTCTTTTTCGTGATAGTTGAATGTCTGTTAAGTACGTTAATTGACCAAATCCAAAATGTGTTGATGTTTTGCTAGTCAAAACCAATGTTATTTAAATATGCATTGACTTTTAAAGCGGGTATATACGATTTTTTATATGTGTTTAATTGTAATATATTGATAAAATACGTTACAATTACACAAAATAGGAAAGAAAAATTATACTTTAAAGCCGAATTTCATAAAATGCAGCAAAGACAAATTAGCGGCCCGAGCCGATTGTGGCGTACATAATTTCCTACAATAACCGAAGCATTCGTCTTTGTATTAGGATTGGAGTTAGTGTTCTTGTGTCGTATGAATAGATATCGTTGCAGGAATTCAAATAAACCGTTAAATTAAGTTTAGATTCACATCGTACATGTATGATATACATGCTGGCGAATTCGGCTGTAGAGCCGTTTTCAATTTCAGAATTACATATCTGGCTTATTTCGCATTTTTCGACACATGTCCTTCTTAACTTTTATTTTAATTTATATTGAAATATATATATATAATAAGTTTTTTACACATTTTATATAAATTCATAAATATTTGACAAAATCGTACATACCCGCTTTAACATTTGATGAGGTTCTGTAGAAGCCTAAATGCAAAAGCGAAAGACAAAAATAAAGGTACCTATATTATATTAAACGAAACAAATCGGTCAAGATTTATTCAAACGTTACCACTCTAAGTTAATATTTGTTTGCACTGCTTGCAACACTTAATGACGGCACCTTGGTTAAAATATCAATATACTCATATTTTTCAGCTAGATTTGCAGATTGATTTCTCTAATTGTATTTTTTCGACATATAGGAATATTGAGACATATAAAACATGCGGAATGTATGTCGTCAAATAGTCTTTTATTTAAAGCTTATATAAGTGTTGAGGCGTCTATATAAATATTAAAGTCTGCGCATTTTATATTTTCACAACAGTTCTTCCAAAACACAATTGGCAAATAATTAATCCTATTAATAAGTCAACTAACACGCTTTGTTAATTTCTTGTGTTAGTGTTTAATGCTTTTATAAGTAAACTTACAGACTTTGTTTACATCTTGTGTTTATGTTTAATGCTTTTACAAGTAGACTTTAACACTTTTTTTATTTCTTGTGTTTATGTTCAATGCTTTTATATGTAAACGTATACAATTTGTTGATTACTTGTGATTATGTTTGATGCTTTTATAAGGAAACTTACACACTTTGTTTATGTCTTGTGTTTATGTTTAATGCATTTGTAAGTAAACTTACAAACTTTGTTTATTTCTTGTGTCTATGTTTAATGCTTTTGTAAGTAAACTTACACACTCTGTTTATTTGTGTGTGTTTATGTTTAATGATTTTATAAGTAAACATACACAATTTGTTTATTTCTTGTGTTTATGTTTAATGATTTTATAAGTAAACTTACATACTTTGTCGATTTCTTGTGTTTATGTTTAATGCTTTTAAAAGAAAATTAACACACTTTGTTTATTTCTTCTGTCAAAAATTGAATGTTCTGTAGTATCGACTACACTGTTCTCTTGAAGGTTAACTTGTTAGCAAAACATGTAATTTATTATTTGTTCAACATAAATGATAAATTATGATGAATTGTCGGAAAATGTCCCTAAAAAATAAATGATCAAGTAATAATTGGTTTAAATCCTAAAAATAAATAAGATTGATAGAATGTACTGCATTTTATTGAATATCATTTTATCGGTGTATGACCTGTCAGGATAATTATTGGGGAATGAACTGTCTGAAAATGTACGCTTCATTTGCATAATTGCCGACGGCATTGATTCATAATTTTGGCGTAAATTTCCTTACGTGTTTATGTGTGTTAGTTTGCTTGTACTGTCTGCTGTCACCTATATTTGTCAACTGATATACATTGACGTTTCAAAAAGAAAATTCCTCCAGCAATTCTTCATTCGAATTAATAAATTAGACATAAATAATGACACCATAAAATAAATAAATTGTGACCGATGTGTTGCGTTCGATAAAATGCATCATTTCACACAAAGCCTTGAATTGATCACGACAAAACTTACATATTAATACGAAATAGCATTATAATTCAAATTTAAAAACAATAAAGGAAATGATTCATTCGATTTAAATGAATGAACGTACGGAACTTTGCATACTAAGTAATATAGTGAATGGTTAAAACAGCAGATGCATTATGTGTAAGACGAACTGCATCATAACCCTCATTTTAAATAAATGAACGAGACTCACAAAATGGACTTATTTTCTATTAAAGCTGTAGTGTTCAGCATTAAGGTTTTAACTTCTACTACTCATGTTAATACTACAAAAACCACTGCTGCTATTACTTAATGAACAACCATATTACTACTACTACTACTACAACTCATACTACTAACACTATCGTACGTTTGCACTTCAATATCTTTTGCATGCATACGTTCACAATGGCGTTTCGAAGATCTAATGATTCTCTCTCATATTTCTAAACATGAAAGCTATTTTAAGTTTATATATTTACACCAGAACTTTTTTTACTTTTCTCATATCTTTAAATTTATGTTGCAAATCGTGAACGTCTGAACGTATACTTCTTAGAGACCAAAGTTGTTAATATATCTTCATAATGTGTTGTTTACCAGACTCAAAAAACATATATATATATAAATGTGTTTTGGGGCAGTATACACTTGATAAATCCTAATACCTGCTTATGACATCATTTAACTCTTTTTTTCTGTTTCTCGATACAGCTGTCTTATTTCAGATGTTGTGAGTGGTTCACACAATATGTATCAAAGGGAATATCATAAACAGGAAAATGAGCGAAAGAATTTGCAAAATGTTTCTTCGAAGACTAAAATAATGATGAATAGTCCATGGTCCGTTAAGAGCGCTTTTTTCCCCTAAACGAGTTTGCTTCTGCAATTTGCAGACACAATTGCTGTAGTTACTTTTTTGGGAATCATATATAAGTACATATTAATATAAGTCAAGTTTTTATCCTCCCTCTATTTTGAATGCCCATCAATAAAACACAGACTTAATCAATGATAACTGTTAACTTGATTCATAAATGAGTGTAAAGACTAATAAATCTGTACAAAACGAATGTATACTCCATTATTTTTTAGATTATTTCGATCTGGCGTAGAGTAACATATTGCAGAAATGATTGCTTTACAAATAGTGACAACTGGTGATAACTGTTAAATTCGTTGCTTCCAAGTAAATCGAAGCTAATTTTAGTTAAAGAGTGTATTGTCCTTTAATATATAAAGTTAACTTTACCGGATTATGTTATGCTTTAATTGTTTTACTGCATTCGGTAATGTCGGATGTTTTTATTTGGTGCTGAAATGTGTCGAGTCGAGCGATATTGCGAAATACTTCATAAATGCGGAATATATTTATTGTTCAGTTACCATCGCAATATTTAATCGCCAGGTCGAGGAAAATCCATATTCTTTTACCATGTCAGGTTACACGCTGCAAGGCTACCAACTGCGGAGAGGAAACCGAATATCAAAACGGGATACATTGACGCTATGGGCTAGTCTTACTGAAACTAAAATAACACTAATGTTTTTTAAATAACGCAGGCAAGATACAGGGTCTGAGTTAAATACATGCATTTGATATAGTTCATATATAAAAGGGACTTTTTTTAGCAAGAAACAACAAGTGAAATGAAAAATCTTCAATCGCGTTGATTAAACTCCGGCAACTTTGGGAGTAATTCCAAAAATAATTGTTTGTTATATGAGGAGCGTGATTGAAGTGAGTGTCATCATGCTTATTTGAATAAAACACAAGCATTATATGTTGCATCGAAGACACTTTGTTATACAATTGTATTTTTTTGTTCGGAAAAAGTCCTTGTATAAAGATACATTTTGCATCAAAACATATGTATACAATGCAACCAAAGATGTAAGTAAAACAACGATGCATATTTAGCCAATTGGCGGAAATGTACTGAAATTAAGTGTCTGGTGCGAAATGTAGTCAATACAAAGAGGCAAAACAACAGAAATGACTTGAAGTATGTCAACATAGTGTTAATCTTATAAAAGGCGTGAATCTAAAAAAATTGCAATTGAAATTGATCTAACAGAAAATGTGTTCAAGAATAGTACAGGTAGGCTTTGTAAAGGTTTCTTGTGCTAGATTTGACATAATTTCATACGCAAGATGGTTTAAAGTTAACATTTTCCCCGCGATATGTAAATTTGTGGTTATTTAGAGCATTATAAATAATAATAGATCATCTGCTGAATTATTATACAATCAAATCAGATAATAATTACTTTCATCCGTCAAAAACTTCTACTAAAGCATCATCAATTCATTAGAAATCCGTCATATCAGATACAGATTGCATTTGTTTTTAAACATTAAATCAAGAGGTCGCGAAAGTTCTTCAACCAGGATTGGATGATTGATTGTGAAACGTGCATGCATGACGTTTTATTTTAAACGGCTATAGTGATTAGGCGTTTTAACTACCTCTGACATTTAAGGTACATATTATAGATCCAACACATGTGAAGTACTGTGAATATATAATAGAATAAATCAAACATGAAAAGTCAACTGATAGTAAATTAAAATATAGTATAGAACATTATGTTAAATTAAAGTATAATTATCAATTTGAATTGTGATGCTATTAAGGTAATGGTAATTTCAACTTTTTTTATTGTTTATGGGCTACGCGGTTGGCGGAATGCCTTTGATTAGATGAACTCCTGATCAGACAACAATATATATATATGTATAGAAGGATAGTACAATATACGACTTTTCATTGTATTATTCTGACATATTTCAGCAACAGAAACCAATTACTGACATTGAAACAATGTACTATATTACATATACCAATATTATAACAATTTAATTGGACATTCATAGTTATCTGCATTACAAACTATTCATTTATAAACAAAACTGCCTAGAACTGCTTAGGCGTTGTCAACGGTGAGCGGTTTAGTATAAAAAATCTTAATATAGCGAGAATGACGATGTAAACTATAAAGAGCACAGAGTATGATATACATGTGAAATAAAAGAGCATGGTGTAATTTAAGAGCATGTCAAGTTTTGAATGTATATGCTGAAACGTAATGTTATAACCCACAAAAGTTTTACTGTGATAGACAGTTTTTTAAGATAAGTTGTACAGAAAATACACATCGAATACCTTTTTAAAGATATTTCTTGTTATATTGGATCGAGAATGTAACCCGCCTCCCAGTTTCGTTGAAAGGATCAAGTCCCCCAAGGGTACTACTTACCCATACCCCCA
>NC_068356.1:3901160-3946645 GCF_020536995.1 Dreissena polymorpha
AAAAAGTGTGTGTTTTCTACTTAACTTCTAAGCAAATGATACCTGTTTTTACAAAAAACGCATTCAGCTTTACACAAACATTGATTTTAATATAAATCATATATAAGACAGTAACCCGGATTTGATAAATTCTACAAATTAATATGTCGAACGTCTAATAAATATATTAGTATTTTCCAAAACTAAACAGGCTTTTAGGTAGGCAGCAATTTCACATGTACAACTTTTTTAATTTTTAATTTTTCGGAACTGTCACTCATTAATGCTGGCCTTTACATGGATTGATTATAACCACTAACAACATATTCCGAGGAAAATACTATATCATACCATTACTTTTTTATATATATATTTGAATTGATTGTATTGTGAACAGTATTGAAGTGTGAAAATAAAACACAAAAAGGCTTTTTATATTAAGTTAAATTAAAACAAATGAGCTTATTGAAGAAACTGACTGGAAATGCAGTATTGTAACGAATATATACTTAAAACATATTTAATACAGTCGAAAACATCTTACTTAAAAATGCATGCATTGTGCTAACATACCGCGAATTTGCGATGTCATTTTATGTGTATTTTTATGTGTCTGTTTTCGACTTCCTTGGTGCAAACGGTTTAAATGAACAAACGTTATTTCAAAACGTTGCGACAGTTTAGATGATACCGTGCTAGGTATGATGTTTATTGTTGTGGGAAGTTTACATAAAAAATATTATTCAGCCTATATGTATGTGTTTAATTGAGGGATATATTTCTACAAGCAGCCATAGAAGTCAAACACATTTAGATATTTTGCACATTATTAACCAGTAGTATTATCGGTCTATGTTCAATCAATTAAGCTTTTTGTCTTTATTTTGAGGCTATTTATAAACAAATTTAGTGAAAAAATGAAATGATATTGTTTGCGCTACACAAAGCTTTTCGAGAATAGTATGCGCATTACATAGATGGAGGTCTGCATATTAATGACACATTTACTCAACGTTTTATATCCGAAACTCATAATCGAAGAGGCTAGCGTGCTATTTTATTCGTCATGTGAAGAAATATTAACGTGAGTTGTTACATTTTAAATGGTTGATTATCGGTTCCTTTGTTAAACGCAAATATATTTTAATTCATATTATGACGTAAATTATACGATTTATTGTGTTCACAAACTAAATCTTGATTTATCTAATCAAAATGATGCTGTGTTCGATCAGAGCTTATATCGGACATCGTCTGTGTAAAAAATGGCATATGCGCAGTTTTTAATGGCTATAAATACAAACATACATTGTACATACGCACGTTTCTATATTAAAAGCATAATGCAGACGTGCAATAAATAACGCATGTGATTAAATATATGAGCTCTTTCCATTGCTATAAGATGCAGTTGCTTATTTTGAAACATAAACACACGCAAATATAATCATTAATAATCATTTAATACATTCTTTGTCGGAAACGGCAGTAATTACCATACAGGTAATACAATTGCCGATCACATTGTCTGTATGCATCTTACAATGGCTATATCGCGTGCATTGTCGCAATACAGCTCATGCAACAGACGTATTGTCGATGCATTTAAATATATGTATTTCCTAAATGATAGCTTTTTACTGCTTAAAGTATATTGACTTGAATAAGTTGATTAATAAAAGGCGTGCTTAAGTACATATTGTAAGCGACAGTTGTATGATTAAGTAAATACAGTTATCCAAAACTTACGCGTTTAAGGTGTTTCTAAGATGACGATAAACGTTTATTTTGAATATGTAACTTGTCGCTTTGCTACTTGTTTTGCTCAAAGATGGATTATAAGCAGATTTTATTTGAAACCATTTATTGGACAAAACACGTTGGCAGATTTGTTTATTGACTATTATATAATATCAGAAACACGTCTTGAAGTAATGTACACGATATACAAATAGTAATCCTTCTACAATCAATTCCACGATTACACAAACTACTACATCTACTTATGATTTTAGAACGTGTTATATACGAAGCAAAACAAGACAGCAATTTCATTTCCGAAAGTTTGTCCGTTGTATTTCTTAACCCAATTATGCCTAGCGTCTAGAAAAAAGGCCTTTGCAAACAGCGTAGACCCAGATGAGACGCCGCGGCGTCTCATCCGGGTCTGCGCTGTTTACTTAAAGGAATTTATGTAAGAAATATTCTAAAAATAGAAATAAATACACTAGACATCCCTAATTTTGGAAATAAATTTATCAAATTTAGAAGGATGGGAGAGTCTACTAGGCATAAACGGGTTAATGTATTTCTGAAAAAAAATAAACTCATTTATCAACGTTCAATGCATTATCCAATCTGATTGTAGAATGCCAGTAGATACCACCTGTTTTTGCAATTACGATGTCCATGGCTGTAAAGTCGATGTCACAGAGCTATCGTAAAGAATCTTGTATATGCGTCTATCATATTGACATTAAGGTTCATGGGGGGGGGATAAAATTCATTAAAAATTCGCTTTGGTTTTTCTTCATTCAATGTGGTACAATATGGTCAAACTATATATCATTTTAAAGCTAAAGACGGATAGAATAACATAAACACATTTTTGACATTCAATATTTGTGTGCTTTATTCATATTTTGGTTTAAAACCAATACATTTTTACACTAATTTACAAAATCTCAATCTAAAGTTAGGAAGGATATGCACTACCTTAAGTTGAATAAATACAAAGCTATATACATATACAAGGTCAAGTTAGCAACATTTCACAGAAAATTATTGTCATAAAACAACAAATGAGTTTTTATTCAACTGCCTATTTTGGATAAATTTCCTAACCAAAGTTCTAAAAATAACTAAAACGTAACTACTTTTTAAAAATCCAGGCATGGTGGATAGTAAGAGTCACAATTCTTCTTCAAAGGCTTAACAATTTTGTTATTTACCTCTCAACCAAATTGCAAATTTAAACCATCTAAAATTGAAATAGATTGCAGACGACATATAAAATTGTAAAGAATTATAAAGAAATTGGCAAACCGATTGATTTTATATTTCGATTACTTCTACCCATTTTGAAAGCGTGGCCCTTGCTGTGCTCCGTAGAAAAACGTGCAAAACAAATCGGTCGAAACCACGTGCAGTAGTGAGAAAACCGGGTATGTGTATACACATACCTGAGAAAACACAAACATATTTTGACAGTTGGTTCGCAACTAGTAAAACAACTATTAACATTAATCAGCAAGAGACCGCACTCAATAACAGAAATGACCACGTAGAGATATCATCACTTACCCTATTTCAAATATTTTCCAGCTGAAAATTGTCCCCCACACGTCTTTTTTAGTTTATTTGTATTGTTTTTTCTGGAGCCGAAGTGCATCTCACAGAATATCCATCTAACTTCCGTTGTTTTCACTTTCGTTATTAAAAACTTTGTTTAAAAGAATTATTTCTCCTTTTAGATTGTTAAAGCGATGTGTTATTATATATTATCAATAGAATAGTATACCGTGATGAATTTAACGGAGTTACGTATCGATCTTTCTGTCAGTCTGTAAGCGTACTATTTTATGCGCAATAATATAAGTATGGTGATTCGACAACAATTGTAAACATTGGTGAAATGCTTCTTACATAGTTATTCTTTTGAGTGTTTATGAGGTCTGATCGTGCAGTTTGCAAACATCAACGGAAAGATTACAATCCAATGCATTTGTCATCGTCAACCGTTTGGAATGTCAATTA
This sequence comes from Dreissena polymorpha, assembly GCF_020536995.1. Classification (NCBI taxonomy): domain Eukaryota; kingdom Metazoa; phylum Mollusca; class Bivalvia; order Myida; family Dreissenidae; genus Dreissena; species Dreissena polymorpha. The sequence goes on from NC_068356.1 coordinate 3,904,896, forward strand.
GGCGATGAGTTAGTTTTTATCATGTTTCTTTCTATGTTATGAATTTACAAATGGCTGCCCCCATGGTGATGAAATGACATGTGTTCGAGTTTTGATATTTCTAGATATGTAAACTTTTTTTACTATTTAAGCGTAACTTGCCCTCGTCAATGTCGATATTATTCACTAGTTATATAATTTTCCGCCGAAATACGTGGAATAAACATGATTCAGATTTTTGAAAATAATGTATATTTTAGTGTTAAAATCGCTTTGTATTTTGATTGATTTTGTGGATGGTATGATACGTTGATGTACAAAATTGGTAGCAGTTTGAAGGAAAAACATCCTTTAAAGCATATATGTATACATTTTCAATGTGGCACTCTTCCTTTAGTCAAATTTGAGTTCAATGCTTGGGGTCCCACATTTTTCAAAATGAAGCCTCTACATGAACCTTAACTAGTATACGATTTATGCCATCCATCAGCCAACCCTATTTCGCATTGGTATGGATATAGATCCTCTCCAATATGATCAACCTTGCGTGCTGTTTACTGAAGAATTTTCGTACTCATACAATGCATATTGACAGCACTATAACCAACGTAACCTGAAAATATCGCGAAAGTTGAGTGATTCTAGGCAAATGTATTATCGTTTATGTGTTAATGGTTGTATTGAAATGTAAAATGACTGACCTAGGCTACACATATGCGACGTACTTTTTTTTAATGCATGCAATACTATGAGAAACCTATTCCAGCAATGTCTGTTATACTTCCGTCATCTCGACATTAGTAATATGACTTGTACCATGTAGACAAAAACAACTCACCAAAAAACTAATACCATTTTCATTGAGATTGTTTTGCAGTTCTCTTTTAAGTGTACGCGAAAGTAATTAATGAACATTTTCTAAATCCATGCCATTATGGAATTATCATTGGTTTTCTGTAAAAACAACACTGGGACATGTCAAACCTGTTAACAATAGAATGTGTTGACACAACACACATTTATCAGAACAATATGAGCATGATTTGCAACCTCAAAATAATTGTTCATAATTGTACAGCTTACACGCACAATGGAACGTTTCATCCCCTACCTTATACCCCCGATACCCCGACTCCGTTCGAAGTACGTTCTGAAAAATCTGACTAAACGGGCTCGAACTGTGTGAGACCGGAGTGATCGTAGTAGCAACGTGTTAGGAACTGTCTTCGAACTTTGTGGACGGCCTCGAACGGGGTTGAACGGGAGAGGTGTTGCATAACTTTGAGCCTACTCAAAAATTTCTTCCGATTATCCCGTTCTACAATTGAACGTAGTAACAACGTACTGAAAACGGAATGGACGTACTAAGAACGGATAGGTCGTACTAAGGTCGGATTAGGAACGTGCCAGAACGTATTGCGATTGGACCGAAATTACCTGTACGATGCCACACCGATCGAGTTTGTTCAAGCCCGTCCAATCCGTTCTCAGACAGACCGATCCCGTTCACACTACGTCTCAAGTACGATCTTGTTTCGTGTAAATAAATAGAAACTAACAGAGAAGTTCTCACAACGTTTGCAACACGTTCTATACAGTTCTCAGTAAGTTCTCAGACGTTGTACTTGTTTTAAGGAGTTCGCAGTAGATTTCCAAGTACGTTGTACTCGTTCAATGCAGTTGATACAACGTTCAAACCGTAAATACAATACATTAAGACAATGTGCATATAAATAGAGGTCGTTGTCTCAAAATTCATCACTTGTGACATTAAGTTTATACATGGACAATATTGGAGCTGTTAATTTTTTAAATGTTGGCTTCGTGAATTTGATGTTAGAAGAAGAGCAGCAATATAATGTTTTGTTGGGCCGAGAAAGAAGGCGGAGACGACACATAACTTATTGGTTGAGAAATTGGTACGTCTGGGCGACTCAAAGCGTGAAACATAAATTAGAACTGGCAGGAACGTAGTCGGTTTTATAATCGCCGTGCAGAACGTGGCTGCAAATACGTCCTAAAGTTACTAAGAACGTAGTAGGACGGAATGAGAACTGCCTTTGAACGAGTTACCACTGCACAACGAATAAAGAAGAACTGCGTTCGAACGTGATCGAACTGGCTGAGGACGGGCTCGGTCTGACTGGAAACGGTATACCAACGGGGACAATGGGAAAATTGACCCGATTTGAACTGGATAAAGACGGCCTAGCAACCGGATAGGACGGGATAGGAACGAGCTGCACGTAGCGCGAACTGTGTATGAACGTCATTCAATCATATTGTAGATTTTTTTCTAACCAAAGCTACACGTTCAAGCAAGTTCACATCCCGTTCTGCATTTTTTAAGAACGTGGTCGAACTGTCTCAGAACGTGCTTGGTGTATGGGCTCTTTTATTGAAACACTTTTTTACTTTTAATGTTTTCAGACAGACATATTATTGCGTTTATGTATTGTTAAAATAATGACAGCTAGCATATTTCAAATGCTGTTCAAAATGCTCCAAAGGCGCTTCTTAAAATGTTTTGTTCATGCAAAGCATTGAACTTGTGAAACTCAACACAATACATTTTTAAAAAGCCAATGTTTATAAAATATGCTTTGGAGGAAAATGTTCACATTTATATTGGTATAAACACAATCAGATACGGTCTTCTGTAAATTTATACATAAAACTTTTATCTAATGTTTTCGCCTTTAAGCAATCATTGAAATGTCTGTTTAGATTGTTAAACATTTAAGAGTTTTTATATGCAACGTATACTCAGCCAAAATGATCAAAATGACGCGTTTTTAACTCGAATATTTACCAAATATTCACTTTAAATTATATGTGTGGTTATTCACTTCAAGTATGTCTGTGTTGTAGTCAGGTAGCTGACAGATATGTACATACTAATATCAAAGCGGAAGAATGGTCAAGTGCGCTGTCTATGGACTGCTATTTTGGAAAGTAATTTAGCTCGCTAAGACGCATCAACGAAACATCCAAAGTAAGCGCATCAGCATAATATGTTGGAAGTTAGTTATGCAATTGAATACAAACCGCTCCTAAAATAAGATACTATTCGATTTTTAATTGATGAACCGTTTAAAGCTTGTTTTTTCCAGATATGTGTACACATTTTTCATAATTTAATTCTTTCAAATATGCTTATATTAAATGCTTAGTGTTGCCATTTTTGATAACATGTATGCCTATAAAAATAAGAAACAAACACACTTTGATTTTCATTTGGTGTATTGAAATCCTGTCTATGTTCAAGCATTAAAATAGTGCCATCGTTTATTATTTTATCTTACAGCTGAGCGATATTATAGAATTACAATATATAGGTCATTTAAACTTGTGCTATACGTGCCAATCTTGCTTTGCATTCATACTTCATGTACATAGCGGACTTTTGTATTGCCTTTTACTTTCGGTTAAAGTTAACATTTGTAGATAATTTAACTCGTTAAAATTTATCAACATCCTCATTCATTACGTTTCTAATTTCAACATTAACATGGATAGTATGAATAAATTTCAAATCAAGGTACCGTATAAGAATAATACTCGTAAGTTTCTAATTAAATACAATTTTTATACTGGATTTGTTACATGAATACAAAATATATTACCCAACTGCACGCGTTTGCGTGCTGATGTAACGTGACTGGATAACATCATTCATTCAGTTCAAGAAGGCAAATGCCTGTTCATTTTGAAGAAAGATCAAAATCTTAGATCAACTTTTTTTTTAATTGGAAAGGAATATGGCGATGAAAAAATGTTTGTGTACGCCGCGTGCAGATTGTAAAATCAATCAAATTGTCAAACAAACAAACATTCACGAAAATAACCATGGTGATTTTTATGCAAGCACAGACTGTGGTGAGTAGAGCATACGTCAGTAGAGATTTGACTTGTATTTACCCGTTGATAAAAAACTTCATAAGAAGAATTGTTAATAGACTAGAATTAAAAATATCGGCTTGGATAAATGCTGCATAACGCCTTATTTAGGGGTTAACATTTTGTAACTTTGTTTTGGTCATTTGTTTAGATGAAACGAGAATTTAAGTATGAACCAAGCCGTCCGTGTTCTTCTGGAGTCAGTAGCATTTGGAACGCTTATTTAAATTAAATCGAGGCCTATTGCGAAATTTTGTTTCTCTGCTTTTTCATTAATTTGTTCAGGACCTTTTAGCGTGTCGTAACCAGGAAAGATCACACATAACGTGAATATTACTACGCAGTTCATTGAATCTGATTGTGCTAATACTGTTAACAATTAAATATATTTTGATCAACAAAGCTGTGTTATGTATATTGAAGGATGCATACAATACTTTATCCTGCCACATGCCTTTAAATCAGCCCGATAACCAGGTGACCTAATATCCCAAAAGATATTAGGCTAGATGACCACGTGATCTCGAATATCCGTCAGTTGCTCTCCGCGCATGCGCATGCCTGTACTATTTCCTTTTAATAAAATATACTCTATTTCAATTTAAAAAAATACAAAATAAATGTAATGTACTGTTTGTTTAAACATTATTGTTTTAACAGCATAATTTAGTCTTTGTGTATTGAATTAATAACGATTGACTCGATTTCTGTGTTGTTTAACAAGATGAAAGGTAGCCTAAGCGTTTTGCATGACGTGACGTCACAATGTTTTTGTTCGAGTGTTTTTTCCCATATCAAATATTTAAACACACAATAATCGAAAACTAGATATTTTAGAAACATTTCAACGAATGTTGTAAATGTTACAGGATAAATAGAATAATAGGTTGGTGACGTGGATGGAGAATGGTTATCTGGCTCGTCGGAGGATCTTATCGGGTGAGCCGAAAACTTCCTCCGACTTTCCAGATAACATTCTTCATCCACGTCACCAACCTATTATTCTCTATATATTAGTGCCAGCGTGTGCTTTAATTATTCGACTCGTCTCAGAAAAGCTTACACGACGAGACAAGCCTCGCCGTGTAAACCTTCTTCAACTCGTCGGATATATTATAATTATATATGGAGGCTTATTATGGTGGTGAGAATGGCCTTGTTCTGACTAAATAGGAGTCTTGCAATGAGCCAATATTATAACAATATTTGGGCCGTGCTCTGATAAAAAGGGGTTTAATGCATGTCGTAAAGTGTCGTCCCAGATTAGCCTGTAAATCAGGGACGACACTATCCGCTTTATGATATTTTCGTTTCTTCACAACATTCAGGTTAAGGCGGAAAGTGTCGTCCCTGATTAGCCTGTTCGGACTGCACAGGCTAATCTGGGACGACACTATACGTACATGCATTAAGCTCCTTTTTCATGGAGCACGATCCATTTACATTAACTTATCATATCAATGTTATGTATTTTGAGGTCTAGATTCATCTCAATTTAAGTATCGGTTATACTTTTGAAATCCAAACAATTTCAATAATGCTTGTAATATCATAGCTTATGGGTATGTTTGAGCATTAAATAGAATAAATATGTAATATAAGGTTCTTTAACATATGCGATTAAATATTTGGGCTATGTGCATTCAATTTACAGGTAGTTACTTATTTGGTAAGCATTACATGACCTTCAAAAAAATTGAACTATTAAATCGGATATGTCATTCATTTCCATAGACTCATTCCTTAAGTCCGACCGACCAATAGTTGCAAGCATTCAATTTATTTATCGCGTGTATTGACGTAATAAAGTCCAGATAACAGACCTGCTATCGATACGGATATTAGTTCGGTAATACATGAATGCAGATAGGAGTCTAAGATTTATTCAATGTTATCAAATTGTTATTTATTCAGCATGATTTATTTGTCAAAAATAGCAAATACAACGATATGTAATGAAACCCTATGAACGTGTAACACTATTGTGAGTGAATTTTGCGTTCTGTCCATCTTTACATAATCGTTTGATCGAATATGTGAAAAACGGAAAAAAGAGAAACAGTTGCTTGGTTCCTTCCTATCAAATGTAATGTAATAAGTATTTGTTCTGACAAAACCTTTGCGTATTAAATGTAACCTAAAATTTACCGTAAATAAATCAGCTATGTGGGCTCTCTCTGTGTGTTTTAAGAGAAGCTGCACAGCGATATAATTCCCTGTCAATAGCACGACTAGTTGGGATAATAAAACATTATACGGAACGTTCCAATAAGATAAATTACGTTTTTCTCATATGAGTTAAGTTAAATTTGTATAACCTCCAAAACGATGTACCACTATGCTTGTGTAAAGGGCGTAATCAATTTAAGCAATATTGACACAGTTCGAAAACTTTAGTACTAAACATATCTTTAACACATATAATAACAGTTTGATAATATTTTAAAAAGCGTTTTATGAAAGTCTTCTTTTCTGACTTTAATTATAAGCGGACAAAGAGCGAACAAACAAAAAATATCCACATTGAATACTAAGTATGCAGATATTTATTTGAAGTGTAAACAAACATTTCCACAATTACGTGAACTAAAGCAATGTTATCTCAAAAGTATTTTTTTCCTTGCATAAGTATTATTTTATTTAATTTCTGGATGCACTATACATTTTTCTAATTAAAGTTCTGACAGGCTGAATCCATTAATTCTATTTTACATGCCGATCGTAATGAAATCCATAAGTATGCAAATGTTGTAAATCCCTGTTTACACATTCCGATGTAAATTGGTTACTAATGAATTCAGAAAGAATTTGCTCTAGTGTTACATTAATGGTCACAGCCAATAGATGAAAGCACGTTTGATTATTGTCGTTCTTTTTTGTTTTCCCATTAATTCCGTCTGACTATTATAAAGGCATATTTGACCAACGTAAATCAAAAACATTATTAAAACAACACAAATAGTCCCGAAAGGTAAACGTGTGTTAGGATGTTAACCCTTTCAGCGCTGGAACCGAATTTTAAAGGCCTTTAGTATTCTGATAGTATTCTTTGAAAAAAATCTGAGAAAATGCTTATTTTAGAAATTCAGCAGACGACATTTTAGCAGAATACAAATTTCCCAGCATGCAAAGGGATAATATTTCCACTATAATGAAGGCGGTTTGAATATGATTGATAAATGTTCATTTGAGAAATACATGAAACTAACATGGCTAAAGAGATTAGTGTCAAGCGAAGGAAATTGTTACACACTTGTTAAATCGATAATAGATTTTAAAGCAATTTTTACACTGGTAAATTGTACGCCGAGAAAGAATGTTTACAGCTAAAAAATAAATTTTGGCTTGATGTATTGAAATCATATATATTGTATTTTAAAAAGCTGCCAATAATAAAAAGTGATGATATTCTGGGCATGCCACTATTTTATAACCATAATTTTAAACTGAACAACAGTCATATTTATATGAAAAGTTTATATGAAAGAGGTATCCGTTTTGTTAGAGACATAATGATAGAAAGTGATTGTTTTATTTCCAAAGAATCTCTGGAATAACTTTTAGGAACGCATTTTAATTTCCTATTATACCAAGGATTAACCAGAGTTATAAGAAGATTCATTGGAAATTGTCATAACATATCAAATTTAAACAATAAAACCCAAGAGCCTATAGTGCCGATTTATTCAAAGAAAATAGTAACCAGTCCTCAAGAAGATAAACATATTTATAAAATATTCATTCCAAATAGTGATATTCCAACTAGTCAAACAAAATGGAATTCAGAATTTGTAAATATAGATTGGAAAAATGTATAAACACTGGTTTGCAATTTAACTAGGGATACATATATTAGATGGTTACAGTGTAGAATAATCCACATAATCTTGGGAACGAAATATACTATGTTCAAGATGAAAATTGATGCCAATTATCCATGTACATTCTGTAACAATGAAATAGAAAACATAACACACTTGTTCTGGTACTGCCCCTACACCCAAAAAATTGTTAAATTTGCTGTTGAAATCATCAAGAGAAGTAGACCTAGCTTACTTACTCAGCTGACATGTCAGGATCTAATACTTGGGATTACGAATTCCAAAATGACTGATATTAACATTGTATGCCTTGAAATTAAACGGTACATTTTTGATTGTCAAAAGAAAAATAGAAACCCCTCAAAATTTGGACTCGTAAATAGCATGAAGCAAACATTTGAAATATACAAAACTACAATAAAAACCGAAGAAGAATCGAAAAACTGGTCATTAGTCAAAACATTTTCAGGCATCCCCTGCAACTACTTAATTAATCACAACACCTAATATATGTATAGTTCATCACATCTGCAATTTGTCAAATCTGCACTTTAAATTTAATACACATAATGCAACTCAGCAATTAAATATTTCATCTTCCTTATGTGCATATAATTTTATAAATAGAAACAAGATATGCGCACATACATGTGTAACTCTACTTTTATAAGTAAACCAATGTGTTACTTTTGCTTTTATGAGTAAACCAATATTGTTGTTTTTTCTTAGTTTTTTTGTTTATGTTGTTTTTAAAAAATGAAAGAAAAATAGATGTTAATTGTTAAACAGGAATGGGATAAGATCGAAACAATGTTAATATCCATTAATGTGAATCCTTAATCTATGACGTATATACAGTGTTTTCTTTTTCTTTCCTTTTTCCGAATTTGAATTTGTAACATGTGTTGTATGTATATTCTGGATTATTACTTCTATGGCTATACACACCCAACACGTACATGCTCATGAGTTGCTACGTATGTTGCACGATTTTTATATGAATCGAATATGAATGTATGTATTACCATATGGCAAAAATAAAATGTATGCACAAAAAAATAACATTATTTTGATGGAAGCAAAAAACGGTGAGAGCAAAGAGACTAAACGGATTACTACTTCACATAAATGCCTTTTTCCATACCAATACTTGTAACGAATGAGCTGGCGGAATGTTCTACAACTCCTCTTACGCAGACATATTGGATTTGTGTTGAATAGAGAAACGTTTATCTCGGAATTAGTTGAACACTTTACATGCCGCACATTGTATACGAGTAAGGATAAATGCATCATTCGCAAATATTCCGCACAAAGTATATCGGCCTGTGAATTTATAATCAAAGTACTGACAGTACTGGTGTGCCGATGCTTTTAGGAGGATGGATATAAAAGCATCAAGTTAAGTTTATCTACATCACCACAATCACCACAATTGTGTATGTTGGTACGAAAAAAAAATTTGGTACAAAAATTTTGCGAACAAAAATTTGGGAATGAAAACAAATTTAGGTAGGAAAAAAAATTTGGGAACAAAAAAATTGAGACCGAAAAAAATTTGGGTACGAACAAAAAATTGTGGATGAAAAAAAATTGGGTACGAAATGAAATTGGGTACGAAAAAAAATTTGGGTACGAAACATTTTATGTACGGAAAAAAAATTGGGGGAACGGGAAAGTAGTACCTGTGGGGAACTTGACCCACACTCGCACATTTTCGGCCCTTTCCGTCAAACATCAGATAAGTTCCTCGAAGGCAATAGTATGAATACACATTTCGGAAGCGGTAATGCGGTCCTACCTACGCGCGTAAAAATGTAAGCGAAATATGTTCACAGGTCTGTCAGGAATGATTGAATTAACGAAGAAAATCGTGTATTGATGTAAGTTTTTTTAAGAAATGTGCAGAAAATATATTAAACAAGAGGTGTGTTTGTGAAACGCAATGCCCCCTGCTGCGCAGCTTTGAAGTCATATATTTTACCTTTGACCTTGAAGGATGACCTTGACCTTTCACTACTCAAAATGTGCAGCTCCATGACATACACATGCATGCCGAATATGGAGTTGCTATCTTCAATATTGCAAAATTTGACCTTTGACCTTGACCTTGAAGGATGACCTTGATCTTTCACCAATCAATATGTGCAGCTCTATGAGATACGCATGCACGCCAATATTGAAAAAGTTATGGCCAATATTAAAGTTTTCAGACAGACAGACAGACGCTTTATATTTTACATTTGACCTTGAATGATGACCTTCACATTCACCTTTCACAACTGAAAATGTGCAGCTCCATGAGATGCACATGTATGCCAAATATCAAGTTGCTATATTCAATATTAAAAAAGTTATGGCCATTAAAGTTTTCGGACGGACGGACGGACTGACACACTGACTAACTGACTGACTGACAGTTCAACTGATATAGGCCACCCTACCGGGGGCATAAAAAGCAATGGCGATATTTTTCTCAGCCACATAATTGTTAATAGTTTGATATCACAAAATGAAAGTGAAAGTAGAACTGTCAAAAATGACAACCTGTCAACGTGTTGTTTTTGCTGGCACGAGAGGGCGATTACACTCAATGTGTTCACATTTTGACCATAGGCTTTGTCAATGACCTTTATAGTATGGGTAGCTTTGATATTATTTATTGCTATCATATAACTGCATGATTGTGTATATGTTTACAATACACAAAGCATAAATAATGATATAAATATACTGATTGAGCTTAAAATAATCTGAGAACTATAGCCAGGTCAATTAAGGACTTAAAATACAATTTTGTGTCCTGATTTCATGAAGAAATTACCATGCATGTCCTAGATTTCAAATTCAAGGCCCTGGTGTGACACATTGGTAGCATTACCGTTAAACTGTTACCAGGCTTATGAAATTAGTTTTTATTGAACTATTTAAGGAAATCTTAATCAGGCAATGATTTTTCTTGTGTCATACAGTCATAGATCAGTTGTGGCCTTTGGGTAATGACCAATTTTTGCTTACTTGTCACACCCTTAAAACTTTCCACACGTCTATAATAGCAAATCTGGATTTAGGTAATCTTCAATGGTACATGTAAACTTTAGCTCTGTTACAAGAGTGCTGGTAAAGTCCAGTCACATATTTAAATCTAGGCCATGTCAAAATCAAAGTGTCAAAGACAAATGAAAGATACGTTCATTAATTATTGTCCAGTTGTTTACTACTGCTGTAAGTTTTTATATAATATGACTGATGAACATCATGTGAGAGAAAATTCACATTATCATTGTATATCAGGTTTAGCAGCCTTTTAGATAACAAAGTATGCTAGTTTTCAATGTCGCTTCTGGGGATCAAACCCGAAGGGCTTTTAGGAAGATTCTGAAATTTTCGATCCCTCGAGAGCAACCAAACCAAAACTTAAGTCAAATATTGCCGACTCGGTTTTTTGAGTCGGTTCATGAGGGATAATGGAGCTTGATTGGTCATTGTCGGCTCTGGTACTACTTACATGTACCCCGGGTACTCTTAAGTATACTTACATGTACCCTGGGTACTCTAAGTATACTTACATGTACCCCAGGTACGGTAAATAAACGTAATTGTACTCGGTCCATATTAGACTGTACCCGAGTTGTATTCGCGCCAAAAATCCGATGTCGTAAAACGCGCAACCGAATGTCTTAAACACACTTCTTTTCAAAAAACACTGCATCAACATGCTTTTTGAGTATGTGTTCCGATAATATAGAGGCCATTCTACAGAAAATTGACATAAATGTGTATATATAATTATTACAAAAAATAGTCGACAACGACTGATTTAGGGTTAAATTTCCCGGGTACATTTTAGTATATTTACCGTATCCGGGATACATGTAAGTATACTTAAGAGTACCCGGGGTACATGTACGTAGTACCCGAGCCGACAATGAACAATCGAGCGATACTTGAAGGTGCAACATCTCTCACGCCCCCTAGCATCGCCTTTAGCAGTATTAAATTCTCAACGGGAAAGTGCTGGAGTCATTGATCCCTAGGGACAAGAAAAACAATTGATTAATGTTCGAAATAAATAATTTGATTAATGACAATTCTATTATTTGAGCCAGGCCACAGGAAAAGCGCAGTCAAATCAGTATCCAATAAAATTATTTGTTATTGTCAGAAAAACGCTTTTAAGCAAACAGCTTTCAAGCGACTGCAGGCCGATCTAGATCCAAACTGGCCACACTCGCCTTAATGTCTCTTTTACTGTGACACTGTTCATTTAACGTTAAAATGATAAAAAGTACTAACACTAAGAAAGAGTACAAACCAGTAAAAAGTTTGAAATCAATGTTGAATTTCAGGACAGCTTGGTGATCTGCAAATCCCCGATGAAATGTTGCTATCGGGTATCATAGTCATTCAATAAGTCGCAAAATGCTCGAATACAATTTATAAAGCACAATGTGACTTATATTGATAACTAAAAATACTAGTATGCCAGTTTTGCCGTGTCAAGCTGTTACGATCCAGAAAGTCCTTCATTCACATCGAGTATATATCCTTCGAATTCCAACTATTGTTGTCATAAGCGGAGATTTAGTGAATAAATAATTCATATATCCTAAATGACAGCTTCTAAATAGCGAAACAAGCCAATTTGTGCAGTAAGAAAGTTTTGAATCGAGACTCTCCTGGGGGCGGCCATTGTTAAATGTTGAAACACGAACGACAACTCTGCTAGGAGAATGTTATCAATGACGAGCAATTTCCTACGCAGTGGCGAATGCAAAAGGGAAGTAACTGAAAAATCGAGTTATCTCAATCGGTCTTTTACATAGGTCGCCATTGTGATTTTTTTTTATGGTTATCATACCTTGGACGATGCTGTTCCAGCATCGTCAAAAAGAAATCACAATGACGAAGACATAAACATAACGTGCATTGATAGTTGCTGTTCTAGATGAAAAATAACACGATTAGCCGCAAAGAGGTAGTAACGCTAATATTATTGATAATAACATATATGCGTATTTAACGACCCTCAGCTATATGCATTTAATACCACTTAGTGCATACAAAGTTTATTTACTTCTCAATTACACTTAACGTAAAACTCACATATCCATAGACTAAATACATGTAAATGAAACATGAAGTGATGAAATATTTCAACATATTTATTGGAATTCTTGCATAGATGAAACAAGTTATGGAACTGCGATAATTTAATCAAAATCTCGTATCCATTTATGTTGAAAGGGAATTGTAAACATATTTGAGATTTTTTTCAAATGTCATAAGATTGCTTTCACATCTTAAATGTTTTAAATAGTCTTCAAACAAGTTTATATAAAGTTTATATCAAGACTAAAAAATAAAAATAAAAACGTGTCGTCAGGCTCCGTAAGCGGATGCGCTACCACTACGCAACGCTCACTCATATGAACTGTTGCGATGCATATTACTTATTGTCTACGTTATCTACATCATATGCCAACATCCTGGCATATTTATCTCTTGAAAAATTCGCACCTGACTGTGATGCGTGTTTCTGATTTGCGGCACAATTGTTTATTGGCTAAAGCAAAAAGGTTAAAATACAAATATTCTGCATTTTTATAGCATCTAAAAATCATTTCACGATGTCATCTTGCTTCGTTTTACGGATGATATCGAGTCAGGATCGGCATCATCCGGTTTGCATTTATTTGCATAACTTGAATCGCTCTTGCCGGGGCTTTCTATTAGGTTCGCGCGCTATTGTTATTAGATAGCGGGGAAATCCAAAATAATATGAAAACCCCATTCTTTCCTTGACGCAGTCCTATTTATGTAGGTATTTCCCAACGTACACTTTCATGTTTTCACGCTCTATTTTCTGTTTTCCTTGCTGAATCGCTCAGAGCAAGACATCCTCGCATGAGCTCCGCTAATGTATAGCATAATTATTATTCATGAGATAGTCATGCTTACAACGCTGCCCGAAGCCTATTTTGCGTTCGCTCGTAAATGTTCGGATCATGTCGCGCGAATTTACAATCGAATATATTGTCCGACATAAAAATAAAAAAGAGCAGTTTGTATCTCGCTAAATCAATGTTCTCAGACCGCATATAACTTTGAAATGTTGGCTATTGCTCTATGTTACACTGATTTTTTTATGGGTTAACCTTTTTACGAAGTACTTATTGATTTTGGGTGTTTATGGATCTTTAAGACTGGTGCCTTAGACCAAACATACTTAATTTATAAATAATGTGGATTAGGCTGCAAATGCATCATTGACCACAATTAACTAAATCATATGCTTTTAGCTTGAACATTTTGTTTTTCGTCCTCCAATGCACGAATTTACGCCATTATGCTAAAAGCCGGGCCATATAACGTGCTCATATCAAATCAAACAATACGATACTTATCTAGCTGCAACGTATTTATTCCTGTGGTAGAAATTAGGATTGGTTGCTTTTCGTATGAACTGAAAATTAATTATGTTTCTATAAAATAGTATAATTATTAACATTACATCGTATTGTGTTCATTCTGACAAGTAATGTTTGTACTATTATTATAATACATGTGTACGAATTTTCAATATGCGTTACACATGTCTATGAGACATGTACGTTTATTATTTAGAAGTACATGCAAGAGTTCGAATGAACAAAACTTATGTATAGTAGCGTATTAATTAACACGCGTATTCATGTCAAGCTATTTATTTGACACGCATTTTCGAAACTAATAATCAATTTTACTTTGGTTGACATTCCATTTCATTGACTTCGAAATGTATATCTTTGAAGAACATTAACGACATTAAGACACATTTAAAATATTACAAGTCCGAATCGATAACGTGTTTAATTATTTCTGCAGTCATGACATTGTATATTAATTTAGATAGATTTAGTATACATGTATAAGTGTATTTTTGAAACCTCAGCGGTGAATGTATATGAACTACAATGTATGATGGTGCGCTTCTACATGTGATGACAGAGTAACTTGCATTCTTTATTATACCTCTTTCCTCACTTACAACAAACAACTTTTTGAAAGCTTGAATTATATTAGAAATAAACACAAACTATCAGTATTACCATAATTAACAGAGCAAATGTGATATATGTTTACATTTTTCTATGTACTCATATCTAAATGTCTACAGACTGAAAGAATTGCTGAGTTCACTAAATGTGTAATGTTTGTTTAGGCTTTTCTTTTGAACTAAATGGAATTGTTATTTGCCAAACGAGTTGACGCACGAACAACTAAGGTTTCTCATTGTCAAATAAAAACCGATTGTAAATGATTGAATTTGCACGATTGTTTTAGCAATCAACTATAAACGTGTTCAGGCAACCTTACTCTCATTCCCGAAAGCATGAGTAACAAGAGATGTGTTCGTCAGAAACACAATGCCCCCTTCTGCGCCGCTTTGAAATATTTTTTTTACCTTTGACCTTGAAGGATGACTTTGACCTTAAACTTCCACCACTCAAAATGTGCAGTTTCATGAGATACACATGCATGCCAAATATCAATTCGCTATTTTCAATATTGCAAAAGTTATTACCAACGTTAAAGTTATATTTTCGGACCGACGGACAGACTGACATACTGACTGACGGACAGTTCAACTGCTATATGCCACCCTACCGGGGGAATACAAAATCGATACGATTCGTATAACGATAAGGTGTACAATTAAACTCAGAATGCTGAAGGTTTCTTCGTTGCGGGATTTTTACATGTTTACGTGTAAAGCCTCTTATTTCATCCACTGCCAGCAATTATCCGTATGCGAACAGTATTCATAACCCAGCGTCCCCTCTCCATGTTTGTTGAGGGTATATTAAGTAAATCAACGCCGTTATTTTTTAGTTGTTCGCTTGCAAAGAACTAAGGTTGATACCATACGTTTCAAGACAGTTTTCGTAACTGCTCGGCACAGGTCATTCATAATATGAAGCTTTTAATAGATGTGGGAAAATAAATTGCCTGTTGATCAACAGGTATAGGTTCATATGGAGAGTCCAATACTCGGGAAACGTTCTTTTGTTCTCAACAGGTAGCGTCAATATCACATGTATTTTCAATTGCATGGATGATAGCAACGCAATAGTATAAGGTTAATTAAGGTCTAGGCTAGGACACAGTGCAGACGTGAAAATCTAAGCTCTAAAGTTATTATAATTTTGTGTCATTTAGAAAAGGAGTTTTAGGAAAATAAATCGCACAGTGATAAGACTAAACTTTTCCAGTGGAGTTCTGTGACTTTCAAGGTATTTTGAAAATTAGAAATTAGCGTTTTTAACACTTTTGTGCGTATTTTCTGGCATTTCACATATTTTCGTGGATAAACATCAGAGGTGAAAACGTGGGATTTTGTGAACAGTTATCAGATAGCTTGGATGAGTGCGACAGTGCGAAACGGTGTGATAGGTTAATTGATGAATCAAGCTCTGGTGTTTAATAGTTTCCTTCATAAATACGGATTAAAGTATTAGCTCAAATTACACCAGCTAACAGTAACTAATGACTTACACCTATGGGAAAAACTAAAGGTAAACGGGCACGGGAATCTCCTGCGGACAACACTGAACTCAAAAAGCAAGTAATGGCGAACAGTTATACTTCACCTCCAGTTCAAAATGCACAACATGCAGGAGGGCAGTTCTTATACAGTCCATACAATTGCAATACAACATTCCCAATGAGTCAGGGTACCCCGTCAATGTCGCAGCTACTATACTCCGGTTCTCCAGTGCCGCCAAGTACCCCCAGCGTTCCTATGCATCAAAGCGCCAATACTTCAATTCTACACACCATTCTTTCAAAGCTTGATTGTATGGAGAATTCACAGAAAAACATTGCTTCTAAACTTGACTCAATTGAAAGTTCAGTGGTTTGTCTCACACAACAACTAAGCAAAGTGGAATCAAGAGTATACACCTTAGAGTCCAGTCTAACAGATGTTACTAAGAAGCTTATTGATTACGAAAAAAGCCGAAATTTTGACTCTGACGTTTGTAACGATCTCGCGAAGAAATACTCAACACTTGAAAACCAAATAAAAAATGAAATGCAGACAAATGAAAGGCTAACGAATGAAATTAAAGTTCTGAAATCCGGTCAAGATACTGTACGAAATGAAATCGTTGATGCACAAGCTCGCTCGATGAGAGACAATTTATTATTTTTTAACCTTAATGAGGGAACCTCTGATGAGGAGCGCCGCGCGGAAGACTGTCGTCAAAAAATCCTAAATTTTTGTGAAGATGTCCTCGAAATGGCGGATGCGAAAAACAAATTAAAAATCGATCGTGCGCACAGGATTGGGCGCTTTCAGTTTAACAAACACCGACCTGTCGTTGTTAAATTCAACTACTTCCAGGACAAGATCGATGTTAAGCAACGGATTCGCGACAAGCAGCAGACAACTCCAATTCGGGTTGCAGACCAGTTCCCAAAGGAAATTCAGGATAGGCGTCGAAAACTCATCCCATTTATGATCAAATGTCGCAATGAAGGCAAAAATGTAAACTTGAAATACGACAAGCTCTATGTTGACAATAGAATGTATACTGCCGACAACGTTCCGGATGTGGAGCGATCTACCGGCGGTCCGACTACGACGGCTTCGGCGACGCGCCCCTAGGAAACTCAGCGGAAACGGCTACGTATCTTGGAGTGGAATGTACAGGGCTTACCTAGTAAAGTATCGGACTCTGATTTCCATAGTCTCATATCTGACTTTGACATTTTAATATTTTGTGAAACGTGGAGTAACAACAGGTCAAACCTCAAAATTGATAATTTTGATAATTTCCATTGCCCGAGACCTAAAACAAACAAAAGAGCAAAGCGCTACAGCGGTGGAATTATTGTTTACTACAAAAGTTTTCTTAAAAATCATTTAAGTATTGTAGACATTAACTCCAATGGATTATTATGGTTTAAATAACACCATTCATTCATAGGAACTGAACGGGATATTTTCTTTTGTTGTAGCTATATCCCACCTGAAGACTCTACTGTTTATACAAGTGTCTCTTCACCTTTATATAACTGTGATTTTTTTGAACAAATCAATTTTGATATCAGAAAGTACTGTACTGTAGGCGACATTATCTTAGTAGGGGATTTAAATAGTAGGGTCGGGCTTAAATCAGATGTAATTGAGGATTGTAATTTAGATCGTTTTATTGATCTTCCTGAGTGTGATGAATCTTTTGAATTACCAGCCCGTGTCAGCAGCGATGTCATTGTTAACGTTTTTGGTAATAAATTACTTCAGTGTTGCAAAGAGAATTCTATCTGTATTGTTAATGGTAGATTAGATAATGGGAATTACACGTATCATAATCCTACTGGCAATGGTTCAAGTGTCGTTGATTATGTAATTACAAATGCGAGACTATTTAGTAAAATCAGCTCATTTGTCGTTCACGATTTAACTGAATTTTCCGATCACTGCCCCATTGAATTTGAACTTAATTTAGATATCCATACTTCGATTGTAAACAATGATAAAAATATTGAAAAGATCATTTGGGGTCCTCATAATCCTGGTGCGTTTACCAACATTTTAGAAAATAACAGATGTGAATTTGATTCCATTCAAAACAATGTACTTTCTGGTCAAATTGATATTAATGCTTGTATTGAATCATTGTCGAAGTTAATTTATGATATTTCATTTACAATCCACGGCAAAGTGTATAAAAGTACTAAACAAGCTAAATCAAAAAAATCTCCATGGTTTAATGATGCATGTAAATCGTACAAAAATTCATTCTTGCATGCGAAACGGATCTTTAAAAACAATCCTCAGGTAAACAATAGAATTTATTTCTTACAACAAAGAAGTGAATATGCTAAACAAAAACGTTCTGCTAAATATAATTATTATAATAAAGAAAAACATAAATTATCTAACATGTGTCAACAAAATTCAAAAAAAATCTGGAAATATATAACAAAATTTACTAAAAATAAGAGTGAGGGTATATCGGATGTGTCTTTACAAGATTTCGTAGACCATTTTAAAAATATTTCTAATTCGATTGACATTTCGAGTCTGAATACAGAAAATGTACATGATTCTGATGTAAATATCGATGAACTGGATATGGATTTTACAGTAGATGAAGTGGATAAAACAATACTATCACTCAAAACAAATAAAAGTTGCGATCTTGATGGAAATGTTTGCGACTTTATTATAGACGCAAAACATTTTATTGCACCTTATCTTGTGGTCATATTTAACTACATTTTTACTAACGGTACCTATCCTGACGCATGGGCCAAGGGTGTAATTGTCCCTATTCACAAAAAGGGCGATACTAAAAATCCTTCGAATTATCGGGGTATAACTTTAATCAATATTACTGCTAAATTGTTTTCTATGCTGCTCAGAAATCGAATTAATAAATGGTGTGAAAATAACAAAAAACTTAATGACTCACAATTTGGCTTCAGGGACAAACATAGTACAACTGACTGCATTTTTATCTTGCATTTAATTATCCAAAAAGTTTTAGCATCCAGAAACAAATTGTTCTGTGCTTTTATAGATTATGAAAAGGCTTTCGATACTGTAAACCACGATATATTATGGGTAAAACTGGTGCAATCAGGCCTGAGCTGTAAGATTATGAACATTATTAAGTCAATCTATTCAAACATAAAAGCATGTGTCCGTTCAAGCTCGACCATGAACTTTTCAGAGTTTTTTGACATATCAATAGGATTAAAACAAGGTGAGCCACTCTCACCTCTTTTATTTTTACTTTTCATTAATGATATCACTGATTATATTGATATGGTAAATCTATCAGACAAAGATCTTGAACAGTTATCATTGTATCTTCTGTTATTTGCTGACGACATCGCACTGTTTACCACTAATCCGATAAGTCTTCAAGCACAACTTGATAGTATATCGCAATACTCCACATCATGTGGATTAAAAATTAATGTTAACAAAACTAAAGTATGTATCTTTGAAACGCGTAAGAGCCATCATAATTATCAGTGGACTATAAATGAACAAATCATTGAAATTGTTGACAGTTTTTGCTACTTAGGTGTAAAATTGTATTATACAGGTAATATGCGATATGCTGTCAAAGCTCTCTCTGATCAAGCCCTGAAAGCTTATCATAATCTTTTGTGCTTATTTAATAATGTTAAAATGGATGTTAAGACCAAATTATATCTATTTGATTGTATGATTCTACCTATTCTGCTGTACGGCTCAGAAGTATGGGGAATATATAACTTTAAGGAAATTGATGCCTTACATTTTAATTTTTTGAAAATAATTCTTGGTGTAAAACAATCAACACCAAATATGGCTGTATTAGGTGAAACCGGCAAATATCCATTAGCAGTGTTGTGTAAAGAAAGAGCTCTTAAATTTTATATAAAAATAATGAATAAGACAGATTCCATTATGTATAGAGTGTTCACAAATCAAAGAAATATTAATACCTTTTGCTGGTTTAAAGCATGCAAATCCTACTTTGATTATCTAGGGAATGGCGATCTTTTTGAAAATTCTAATATCAGCATTAATTTTGCCTCAGTGAGACAACGGATCCGTGACCAGTTTCAACAAGCATGGTTAGAATCCATTTCAAATATGCCTAAGTTATCTTACTACTGTAAATTTAAAAGAACTTTTGAATATGAGGACTATTTAGACTATGTATCACACGAAAAATCAAGAATATCACTTACAAGACTTCGTCTGAGCTCTCATAATCTTGAAATCGAAACGGGAAGATACAGAAATGTAGATCGCAATAATAGAGTGTGTAGATTATGTTCACTAAACACTATTGAATCCGAATACCATTTCTTGCTATGTTGTACAGCTTTTACTAACACTAGGAAAAAATACCTAGTAAATACTTCCTGGCCGTCTATGAATATGTTTATTAATTTCATGTCATCTAGATCTAAACGAAAAATCAGAAGCGTTGCTAAATATTGTTATAATGCTTCGATTTTACGTGATGCATTGCTTGCTGTGTGAACTCTGAATATACCTATTTGATGTATATATTTTGATGTTTAAAATAGTCATATAATATGTGGGTTTATGTATTTATGTATGTATGACTGTGTGTATATATATGATATTTGTCTGTGTGTCTTGGCCATAATCTTTATATTTTTTGTAAATGGCCCAAGGCAATGCTTTTGCCGTTTTTGCCAATAAACGAAACGAATGTTAAGCTTGTTTATATTCACAGTTCTGTATTTATAACACGTTGAACATGAGTTGCGAAAATGCTGACTTTGAAATAAAGTTTGAAATTTTCGTTGCTAAATAATTTAATTGAAAACAAAAAACTATTGTGTGTATGTTTTCACTTATAAGTCACATATTCACCGCATGAAATGTGTGTTATTATAGTCGAACCACACATTAGTGTTAGTAGATACAAATTATACTTCGGAGGTTCTCATCATCTGTGTCCTCATATGGCTTTCAAAGTTAGGAAGGTTTAACATGTATTTATATATGAGATATGCTAATTTATCCGGTTTCCCAGTTATTAATCTATTCCAGTATGCAATCATTCTGCCTTTTATAGAGAGATCTATGGGGTATCTTCCGAATTCTGCGTATATCATATAAAGTGGGGAGCTTTTTCTTAGATTGAAAATTTTTCTCAGAAATTCATTGTGTATTTTCTCTAGTAAATCAATGCTTTCATAGCCCCAAACCTCTGCTGAATATGTTAATATTGGCAGGATAGTGTTATCAAAAAGTTTTAATATCAGATATATTGGTAAATTAAGGTTATTAATTCTTGAATAGAGTAGGTGCATTGCTTTCCTTGCTTGTTGTGCAAGATGTTTCTTTGCAGTTAGGAAGCTACCAGATTTTGCTAAAAAAACACCTAGATATTTGTATGAGTTAACAATTTCTAGAGACGTGTTGTCTATTTTAAAAGAGAAGTTTCTATTTTGCCTTGATCCGAAAATAATTACTTTTGTTTTATCCTTATTTATATTTAACTTCCATGTTTTACAGTAATCAGCAAAGTCATTCAGACAGTTTTGTAGTGTTTGGGCATTTTCAGCAATTAAGACTGTGTCGTCTGCATATAATAGTACAATTATTTTGAGAAAAGTAGCAATATCGTTTTCTGGATTTGTAAGTTTTATACCATGGTGGCCTTTAGATTCTAAGTAATTCCCAAGGTCATTTAGGAAAAGGGAAAAGAGGATGGGCGATAAATTTTCTCCCTGACGCACGCCGCAGTTACATGAGAAAAATGGGGAGTTTTGAGTTCCATTAGAGTTACATGATGGTACATGATAAGCATTCACACACCTGACAAGGCTTTATCAAAGTGTCAACACAGATAAACAAAGACTTCAGTTACACACATTGACAAATAATTATGTTGGGCTGGGCAATTCTAAGACCTGGTATTGTATTAAAAAATTCCATTGTTGTTCACCTGATATTTTGATTATTATTTTTATTTAACTGCCTATAAACAAAAGTGTTTCATTAACAAAATTATTATTTTTATTCTTATTATCCATTAAGTTGTTGGATTTTCTCTCATTGAAGGATTAGTGATAGAAGTTGTGTTTTGTAATGTTGTGTATTGAAACATATTTTAGTCTGCAATTATCAGTATTCTTTTCAAAGCCAGTATCAAATTCACACCATTTTATGTTATAATTTTTTAAAATGCTACTTATACACCAATGGCTCATGATTTATTAAATCTACTATAATACCGCTAGTATGCTCCTCTTAAAAATGTTTTGAAATGTAATGTACTTTTTACAAAAATTGTACTCAATTCAAGTCCACTTCAATCATACAGTATGTTAACTCATTCCATACTACAGCCTTATCTCTAAGCAACCCCAATCAGTAATAGCCTTATCTACCATTAGATAATCAGTACCCTCATCAGCTCTAAATGCCTGACAGATTATCTGTTTATTGATACCTTTATGGGTGTGAAAAAGGTTGTTTTTTAGGTGTTGTTACTTTGTTGACTGATTATGTGACAAATATTTTATATTATATTTCCCATTTAAAAATAAATATAGTAATTTTATAAAAATTTCGAAATCTTGCATAACTTATCAAATAAAACAATTAGATTATTTCCAAATAATGTATCCAATACCATTATTATTTATTTATACACTTTTTACAAATATAAACTGTTTTAATGAATAAAATCAATCTTAAATAAAACATAAACACATAATAAATTATTTAATGACATAAAAACAATAATAAGATATTGTTAATAATAAGATATTGTTAATAACAAAAACAAACATCAATAGATAAAAAGCACAGTTATGTTTCAATTGCAAGTAATTTTATGAAAAAAAGAAAGAAATTCTGAGAACATCTTAATATGCTTTTATTAGAACTTCATAAAAATAAAAAGAATACAAATAACTATCCTTAGAAAAAAGATATCTGTAATTACTAAATCCTAAACAAACAGCAAAAGATAAAAAAAAATTGTCCAGGAGCAGGGGTGAATTGTCTAGGGGGTGAATTGTCTCCTCGGGGTGAATTGACATGACGCCTTATCAGTGATTGCTCCGCCCACTTAATCACGTGGCTCAGCGGGAAGAAAACCTAGACAAGCTTTCACCAAAATGGCTTCTTTGCCTAGAGACTGCATATAGATTTACGCGATACTCCAGATGATTTTATGGACTTGTTTAACACCATATTACACTTGTAAAGGAGTTGATGCAATTTAGTTATTCTGCAAATGCAAAAAAAATATATGATTAAAGAGAACACCAGCTATTTATAACGGGTAAATCGGTACATTAAACACGCTCCCAAACACTTGCACGCTTACCGAAATCGAACCCGTTATTACGTGTAATGGTGGAATTTGCAATAAATTAACACTTCACCGGTATTTACCCGTGTTATTAACAAAATTTTTACTGAAATATTCCCCCCTACCCGTGTATTTGACACGAAATAGCGCTTTATAACTGGGAATTTGGTGAAGTTTTTATGCGCTTTCTGACGCCAGGTGGGTACCTCAATCCCACATGTTATTGCGTATAAAAGTGATATTAATCATATTAAACATTGCTTATGGGACATTTATCAATCAGTATAATTTAAAGCGCAAAAACAACACAGTAAGTTTGGACATTGTCTGATATAAAATTAGCGTTGTACGAAATGGAATACGGTCAGGCTATTATAAATTAATAAGGCTACCAATATCAGACGCTCGCGCAGGTACCGACTTCCCCGAAGTTACCTCATTTATTGGTTAACTAATATCAGTAATAATAACTCTTTTACAATAGCATTTATCGATACGTCTTTATTAAAATAATAACAAAATGGTTTTCACTTGTTTCTGACACACACAGAAACGCGATTTTTAACGGGGATTTCGTAGTAAAGTAACACGAATTGGGTACCAAAATTCTCAATTATTTTACATGAACATGTGACATAATACATACTTAATAATGCTTAGTTATTGCTTATATGACATTTCAAGTTTGTGAAATAAATTAATGTTCTATAAAGGGGATCTCGGTAATTCTTGAAGCTTCCACTCGCTCTTGTCAAGACCGCATTGCCTCGTTGGAAATTTCCGCTTTGGAAACGAAATAAATTCAATGTCACCAACTAATCTGTCAGGATATCGATTGTCCGAGTTACATAATCCCCATTGACACCGTTTAACCATTTTTAATCGTTTTTTTAAAGAGGAAAACAAAAGAAACTCGTTGGAATAAAACTGAACCTAAACATGTAGCTTGTCTAGAAAATGGCGGACAGGTCGTTGCTAACGAGTGCGCCCGATTAATCGATCGCTGATTGGTGGATCAATTCTAGTGGGCGGAGCGATCATAGATAAGGCGTCATGTCAATTGTCTTGGGGGTGAATTGTCTCGCTTCCAGGGGGAAGATCAAGGGCAATAGTTTCACAAGTGAAGAAGCTGGCCTTGTCTTTGGTTTTATTTTCAATGCATGTTGCCTTAGCGCTATGTTATGACACTGACACAAATAGGCGTTCTTGTGTCACTTTCTGTTTTGATGAAATGGATTTGACTGTTTGCTGCCTTTCGGAACTTGAATTTTGGGCAAAAATATATCCCCTGCCCCCTTAACCCTTTGCAAGCTGGAAAATTTGTTGTCTGCTAAAACGTCGTCTGCTGAATTTCTAAAATTAGCATTTTCTTTGATTTTTTTCAAAGAATACTATCAGAATAGCAAACAGTTTGGATCCTGATGAGACGCCATGTTTTGCATAGGCCTTTAAAATTCGGTTCCCGCACTGAAAGGGTTAATGAATGTTATCCACTTTTATAATTGATTTTTTTGTTGTTGGTATTGAATGTATTTACTACAACAAAAATTTTGTTGGTCAAATGTTGAAAAAAATCCATTAATTGAACAATGATGAAATTATTCACATGCTTAAGTGTTGTTACAGTACTGTAGATTTCGTCTGTGTGGTTAATCAAGTGTATCTACTGTAGATTATTTTTAATTTATTGAACATCATTTTTTCACACCTGAGGATGTTTACGTCTGCTGCATCTTTGAGGCTTGAAAGCCACAGGTTGTGAACAAATGTGTGCATGTGTGCATATATTTTATTTCTTAGTTCCTTCCTCACCTGAATAATTACATGACAGTGTGTGATGATGAATATGTATTATCATGCTTATGACAATGTGTTGACCTGGAGCTCCTGCAGTTAAGACTCAAAATGTGGGAAGAATTTTCAAGAGCTTAATTCTATGCATTAATCTCTGACTCACTGAAAAACATATTTTAAAGTTGACATGGTCATGTGCCATGTGGATCAACCAGAGTACCTAATTTTAGCTCCACCTATATTGTATTGTTACCTCCGAAACAATTTACATGGACCCTGGTCCCAGAATGGAAATCAAATACTTGTTGCTGGTGTGACTGCACCAAATTGGCCTTTATTATCAGGCGATCAATTACTTGTAAATGAAAATCTACGATGGAAACTTTTTCGCATTATAATTATTATTAATATTTATTATTGTTACAGTTACATGTAAGTTGTGTCAATACCATCAGTGAATTCGTAGAAATATGGGATATTACGTAACCAAATGCATTGATGGTGTGCACATCACAATTTCAGCAAGAAAAGATTTTTCAGATACCAAATAGACAATTTTATGTGTTAAGTTTCTTTTTGATAAATGAATGCAGTTGTTTTTTGCTAACAATATAATATCACCACTATTGAATGCCCATAATCTATGAGCTGTTAGTTTGTTAGTTTCTATTTTTATTTAATGTCATTTATTAATTTAAAAAATCCAAATAGTGCCTTATGCCCTCTTAAATACATGCATCCAGTCTTATCTTATTTTGTCACCTTAGACCCCTAGAGAGCACAGTCACCCACGGTTTATTAGATTACAATCAGTAACACAGTAACTGATAAGCTGAAGGACACACTCCACACAAATATCTTATTATCTCCAGGTCAAACAATCTTGAGATTTGAGGGTTTTTTATTAATTTTAAATGAAGACGAAATAGGTTGTTTTTTTATTGAGGAAAACAAGTATTATAATAATTGTTTTAAACAATGTGTTGGCATGGTAAATCTATCAGTTGTATTTGATTTAATTATTGAGAACAATTGGCTAATGAATCTGCAGATTAATTTCACAAAGACAATATTATCAGTTTTAAATACATAGTTTTATTTGTTTTTAATACTACTGGCAATCTTCTTAGTTTTTTACTACAAATCCTTACTTTTTGTTTATCCCTTTACCCCTTAGATACGTATTTTGACGCATTTGTAGTCACTTAGAAAGTTATATTTAATTCAAGACCTTTCTTACTAAATCCAAGTTTTAAAGGCTTCATTTCCAACCCTTAGATACTGATGAGCAGCAAACAGCATAAAACCTGAACAGCCTGCATTTTATTCACAGGCTGTTCTGAAGTTATGCTGTTTGCACATAGCCACTTCCACTTTGCTTTTGTGTGGGAAAGGGTTAAACAAGTGTTATATTTTTATGCTTCCCGAAATAAAATTTTGGAGGAGCATATAGTGTTTGTCCTTCCTTCCTTCCTTCTTTCCGTCACACTTTTGTTACGGTTTCTCATAGCGCCTTCAACACTTTACCGATCTCTTTCATATTTGGCATGTAGGTACCTTGCATGGACCTCTACCTTTTGATGAGGTTTGAGGTCACTGGGTTCAAGGTCAAGGTCAACGAGGCTAATAATAGATTTTCTGTCACACTTTTGTTACAGTTTCTCATAGGGCCTTCACTACTTTACGGATATCTTTCAAATTTGGCATGTCTAAGGTACCTTGCATGTACCTCTACCTTTTGATGAGGTTTGAGGTCACTGGGTTCAAGGTCAAGGTCACAGAGGCCTAATAATAGATTTTCTGTCATGCTTTTGTTACAGTTTCTTATAGGGCCTTCACTACTTTACTGATCTCTTTCATATTTGGCATGAAGGTACCTTGCATGGACCTCTACCTTTTGATGAGGTTTAAGGTCACTGGGTTCAAGGTCAAGGTCACCGAGGCTAATAATAGATTTTCCGTCACGCTTTTGTTACAGTTTCTCATAGGGCCATCCGCCTTCACTACTTTACCGATCTCTTTCATATTTGGCATGTAGGTACCTTGCATGGACCTCTACCTTTTGATGAGTTTTTAGGTCACTGGGTTAAAGGTCAAGGTCACCGAGGCTAATTATATATTTTTCCGTCACACTTTTGTTACAGTTTTTCATAGCGCCTTCAATATTTTACTGATCTCTTACATATTTGGCATGTAGGTACCTTACATATATAGACCTCTACCTTTTGATGACGCTTGATGTCATTTGGGGTCAAGGTCACCGAGGCAAATAATATATTTTTTTAGGTGGTTATTAACACATAGATTGACAAAGCGCATCATCGGGGAGCATCCATCGCTTTCAACGATACTTGTTGTTAGGAGTTTACTAAGGAGTTATAATGCTAGGGTTAAAAATGATTGAAAAAGTACCAAACAAATATTTGTGCAAATGGGGTGTCACTGGGCCAATTGTTGTACTGCTCATTTGACACTTTACAGTAAAACTTGTTGTTCAATGTCATACGTTGGCAGTCATTTAGTCCAGCCCAAAAAAGGGACCTTTTACACAATTCAATATTCAGTATCATAATTTAAGATTCAATGTGACAGACTTTCAATTGATTTAAGGGCTTCTAAATGCTCACACCTCACATCAAAGATGATAAACAGTCTCTGGAAAAACCACAATGGGATTTCAATCAGGCAACATTCATTTTAATTTGTTCCCAGCATTTCATAAGCACTTTTTATATTGATCATTAAATTGTTCATCATAATCCATAAATAAACATTTAAAATGTATTTACAGGGCTCGAAATTAACTTGTTTTTCTACTTGCAAAACATTGCGAGCTGCTTTAATACCAACTCGCAAAATCAAAAACAGTCTCGCAAATTTTGCAGGAAACATAAAAAAGTTCGGACATTAATTTAGTTCTATTAAAACAAAATCAAAAGTTCTTAACATACACATTTTATTTCTGCAATCATACAAATATATCAGTTCCTTGGACCATAAGGGCATTGTTTTCGAATATAAGTGTGTCGTGTTCACTCAGAAAACAAAGTTTAAGTGTCAGTTTGGGATATTTTTAATGGGTTTAAAACTTTTCAAATATTGAAAAAAATCAGCTATGATATCGTGTGTTGAGTGCGACGTCACCAAAATACAAATCAACGGTTAACTTTACGTCATCTTTCGTATTTTTTTTCCGTCTGTATGCAAAAAGAAACTAATTATGTTTGGCTTCGACGCCATGTCTGTTCAAGTTCAATGAACAAATGTGAATAGTCAACTGTTTCACGTTCTTTGTTCCAATACTATCCTCGTATCTGTACTATAAGTATACCAGTCTACATACAAGGTGTGCGCTTCCGCATACAGGTATTCAGACGTTCTATAAATTGACCTACGCAGGGCTCGAATTTAACTTTTGTTTCTACTTGCAAAAAATTGCGAGCAGCTTTAATACCAACTCGCAAAATCAAAAACATTCTTGCAAATTTTGATGGAAACATAAAAAACCCTTGGTTTTTAGTTTAGTTCTATTTAAACAAAATAAAAGTACTTAACATGTATACACATTTTATTTCTGCAACCATACAAAGATATCAGTTCCTTGTATCACATTAGGTTGATTGACCATCTTCATCTATAACAAGTTTTAGTCTTATTTTAAGTTATTTTTTCCACTAATTCACTGTTTTCATAGAAGGGTTTAAAATCTGTTTTTTCTAACTAAACGGTTAACTTTGCTTTATCTTTTGTATTATGTATATTTTGTGTTATTTCCGTCTGTGGGAATAAAGTGACAAGTTATTTTTCGCTTCAATGAACATGTGTGAATAGTCGACTGTTTCACTTCCTTTGTACCAATACCACCCGCGTGTCTGTATATACCAGTCTACATACAAGGTGCGCGCTTACGCATAAGGGTTCTTGGGCGTTCTATAAATTGACCTAAGATTTAGTGATCATGTGTCGAGCAGCATTATACCTACTCATTTCTTTTCACTATTTACTTGCAAAAAAATACTAGTGGCTTAAAACTTGACTCGCATTCGGTATTTTTTACTCGCATTTTGCGAGTGTGCGAGTGTTAATTTCGAGCCCAGCTACGGTTTAGCGTTCATGACGTCGAGTGCATTTATATTGCTAGTTTTTTTCCCACTATTTATGTACTCGCAAAAAAATACTAGTGGCTTAAAACTTAACTCCTAATCAGTATTTTTCACTGGCATTTTGCGAGTGTGCGAGTGTTAATTTCGAGCCCTGATTTACAATTTCTTTTGAACATTCTCTCCAAATGCTTTGTGACACTATTTCCAATATTCTATCAGAAATTGTGTTTTTGTTTTGGCTCTTTTTAATTCACTCTAGGGTGTGATGAAGATACAAAAAAGTATGTCAAGGGAAGCTCTGATTTTCTCATTATTTTAAGATAAAAGAGTTGTACATTTCATGCAAATTAAATATGCTTCAAAACATTAAGGGTATTGCACATGCTTGATAATAGTTTCTTTGTGTCTCACATCACTGAAGCACAAGCTGCTATCTACTGTTGTGCAAATGTCAAATTATAATCTAACTTTCATTTTTACGTGAAGTATTTAGTACAAATACCATTTCATAATTATTTGATGAGTTGATAAAACTTTTTACCTGAGAAATGGGGTTATATTTTCAATAAGCAGACATGGGGTAATCATAATTGTTAATCTGTTATCATCATGATTATTAATTGATTACTTTTTTCATTAATCATGGATTTATCATTAATTATAGCTTTTGTATTACTTAAATAATAATTTTATAGATTACCTCTACAAGAGGTCATTACTCATTATTATTTTATGATTATGATTACTTTTGACCAAAAAGCAGATTCAATTTCAATTCATGAAGACAAATGACACATTAACAACATCAGACACTTGCCAACTTCTCATGTAGTTAATTACTAAAGTGGTGTAGATCTCTGATAGCTCTCGGTCCGAGGGGTATTTAAAGGGATTAAGTCTGAACAATAGTTCTTATTTGGAACTTGCCTACAACTGGTTTTTCCACTAATTTACATGAGGTACAAATAAAATTGACCTAGATCCACGGGAATGCGTATTGTTATTCCCCCTACAGGTGAAAATGGAGGGGACTTATGGTTTTTGCTCTGTCTGTCAGTCAGTCAGTCAGTCAGTCAGTCACACTTTTCTGGATCCTGTGATAACTTTAAAAGTTCTTCATATTTTTTAATGAAACTTGAAAATATGGATAGATGGCAATATGGAGATTATGCACGTCACTTCATTTTGTTCCTACATCAAGAATTATGGTTGCGATGGCAACAAATAGATTATAAATATTGCTGAAAATAGTGGATCCTGCGATAATTTTTAAAGTTCTACATATTTTTTCATGAAACTTGAAACATGGATAGAAGGCAACATGGAGATTATGCATGTCAATTCATTGTGTTCCAATGTCAATAATTCTGATTGGTATGGCAACAAATAGACTAGAAATATTGCTGAAAATGGTGGAGTTTCATCGGTATTGGACTTATATTGCTTGGAAATAGTCTTGTTCAAACTAAGTAAGTACGGTACCAGAATATTCATGTGACAGTAGGGTCATAATGGTAAAAAGTTTATTGTACCTAACGATTAGTTGAGTTCCAAATACAGTCTATTGCATTGATGATCTGCATTTATGCAAAAAATAAGTGTTGGAGCTTAATTAGGTGTGGGAACAGTTAAGTAATCAGTCAAATAATTGATTTCATGAGAATTTTAGTGAACCATGTTAACCCATGTATACAAGTTACATTTTAAAAAAGCAATTCATGCAACTTCTGCACCAGTGGAGAGACTCTGGCATTTTCTTTCCTTTCTGATAGAAGTTGAATGAGTGACCGCACTTTTCAAATGCCCATGAACATCAAATGCAATAATCGTGCAGTACCATGCATCTTTCTTTTTTGTGCAAGTTAATAGGATAAGAATTAAGGGTGTCACGGTACTCTGTGGGACGGTATATCGTAATAGTCTCCTCTCAGTACGGTGCATGATACGCCTTCGAGTGCGTATGGTACGGTACAGCATTTTTCATATGCGCCAACGCGCCAAGTAAACTTTAAATGTTTGGATGTTGTAACAATACGCGGCAAGAAAGATTTCATTGGCGCAATCAATAAAATATGTGGCACAGTAATTGGATCAATGTTAACGGAAATTCTCCCAATATCATCTCATATCACATTTTTAAATGACAAATTTTTGTAATCATGAATTTAAAATAAAAAACATTTTTTACAAATTAAAGAAATGAATGTATGTAGAGGTCTTTAAATAAAATTGAAAAAATGGTTTAAAATGGTTTGTATGTTGTTTCCATCTGACAATACGTATCCCATTACGTATTGTATCGTACACACTGTACCGCGATACGTATAGTAATGAAGGGGAGCGTATCATGACACCCTTAATAAGAATAGGATTTTTTTTTATAGATGAACAGTGGTTGATAAAGGGTCTAGAAGCCCAAATATTATTAAATGCATGAATTAATACATTTGTAATCAATTTGATCACTTTGGTTGAGATTACCAATTAATAATATATCAATGAAAAAAACATTAATCATGTTAAAAATAAGTTAAAATCATAATTTCATTGATTTTTTTTTTCGAGTTATTGACCACATGTTTGCCCAGTTGCAACTGAGAGTAACATTCTTTTGTGACATAGACATTTTGCTTCACTTCATTATAAGAGCTATCACACTGCAGTTTATAAATTAACTAATAAGATAAGCTATTGGGGGACATCACCGACCCCAGTAGACAGATTATCTCCAGAGCCAATTAAATATGCAGGTTTTGTTTTTTGCTATAATTAGCACATGCTTAACAGTTACATGTATATGTTTCAATTGTACTTTCTCGTGGAAGCTGTCTAAGCCAGCTTTTTACCTTACCTGACCTTTGTAAGACAGATGTCCAATAAAATTTCCTGCGGCTAGACACAAATAAAGACACTTCATTTATTCCATTGGCTGATTTGAGCGATATATATATATATGGTATGTCAATAAAAGATTCTTATTGTGTTTTCAACAATTATCATGAAAATATTATTTTTGATTATTTCACCATATTGACGTTGCCAAATGTGTGGGGAATGCTTGCAAAAAAAATAATGATGTTATAATATATTATACATTTTGGGAAGTAATTTAAGTATTTCTTTGGGGGGGGGGGGGGACTGAGACCGCTGAGACTTGCGAAATGTGACCCATTTTTATACTGGAACTCTGATAAAGTACACCCATTTTGATACAAGATTTTTTTTTAAAGCATACCCATTTGTATACGATACCATTGAGAATGTGGACCAATTTCAATACAAGAAGTTTTATAAACTGGACCCATTTAAAATACTAGAATTTGATAAAGTGGACACAGTTCATACTTGAATTTTAATTTCTGTCATATCAATACAGTATACTTATTGAATTTGCTATGATATCTTTAACACTACTGAAATTTACTTTTTGATACCCATTTATATGGTGTGCGGTAAAAATGCCAGAGGTAAAAATTGCCAGCGGTAAAAGTGCCAGAGGTAAAGTGGTAAAAATGCCATAGGTAAAAATGCCAAAGGTAAAATGCCAGACGTTATATAGTAAAACAGATTTTTGAGCAATATTTTTAAGGATATTGAGTATTGTACGGAAACATTTTTTTTTAATTGAACATGTTGTTAATGGTTGGGAATTTGTGTTTCTTTGATGAATCGGTCATTAAAGAAAACTTGTTAAATTCATTGTAAAAGGATATTGAGTATTGTACGGATACATTTTTTAATTAAACATGTTGTTTGAGAATAATGTGTCAGTAATACATGTTATTTTATATTGTATTCTAAAGATTCACATTGCTTTTTTAAGAAATGAAAGATTCAAATGTGTCTTATTCATATTGTTTATGTGTCTTAAATGTGTCTTATTTATATGTGACTACGTGCTTATTTTTTGAAGAAATGAAAGATTCATATGTGTCATAATTGTATTTTATCCATGTCTTAAATGTGTCTTATTTAAGACTACAGGCTATACCGCCAGTGCGATGCAATAGATCTTATTTCTTAATCTCCACTTTAAACACTTAGCGCTTGTCTTTAATAAGGCTACCTCTATTTCAAGGACAGATTACTGAAAACTAAATAAAAAGTACAACGGTGATGTTGATCCATGTTGATGTTGATTCTAGCTAGATCATATTTAAGTAAATTATATTAGTTCGGAATTATACAATTGCGTATGCTATGCTTAGAATATATAGACATTTATTAAAATTTATTAATTGTACTGATATCCACATCAAATAATGATTTTACCTGTATTATTGCCATTGAACGCGTATTTAAAATAATAATGGTAAATAAAACGGATGCTTGCAATAATTGTCATTAACTTTTTCAAATGGTATAAATATAAGACAATGGTAGAGCGTTTTACTATTCATTGAAGTTTTTTAAGGTACACAACAATTTAGCAATAAATGAAATCAGTTATTTTGGCAGTAAATCCAATTTTTCCAGTACAGTAGCCAGGTGCCTGTGTATTGAGCTAATAAGATAGTGATCAACACAGCAGGTTGCTAATACACAGTGTAGACTTCCCCTGACTTTTATTCGAGCACAATAAATCCCAATATTATAAAATTAACAGAACAGAACAGCGAGTTTATTTGCGACATAAGCATATACAGCTAAACATCAAACTACCATAATAATAAATACACAATACACATGCATCAAATAACACCAAAAATATGTTTATGCATTTTGTACAAATATATGACTTGTGAGAATGTGTGATGTAAGAGAAAGCTCTTTCTGTTTTAACAAAGTTAAGTGAATTTTTAAAATCCGCAATTGATTAAGAAAAAAATTACAGTAGATGTTATGTACAAAATTTTAGTTGTGGGGGGAAAATTTAATCTCTAAAAATCTTTATATTATCTGCTCTAAGTTTAAATGCTATAATTAGCAAGACGTATCAATACATGCCTCATTTAACAATCTATTATGCATTTATATATAAGCAAATTTCTGATTTCAATAGTTTTATGGTTTCCCATATTTATGCCCCCTTCAAAGAAGAGGGGGTAGATTTTTGTACATGTCGGTCAGTCCGTCCGTCCACCGAATGGTGACGTATATCATTTGATGAATATCAAAGTTATAATGGCAGACACAGTATGGTGCCAGATAAGAGATTAGCCCTCCCAATTAAATCAACTTTTTATAATAATTTAAACATTTATAATTTGACTTCATTCTCATTCAAAATCTTACTTTGTGTAAATTAGTATAAATAATGGTTTGTTTATTTTGTGTAGTTAAAATCATCGAAGAATGTGCTTAATTAAAAAGTGCTTCAGTTTTATCAGTTAAGGAAAGTTTTAATAAATTGATCATTTAATATATGATTTAATTTATAAATTAGTTTTGAAACAAGAGTCATTTAATAATTAAGATAAGAATTTAATTAATAATTTAATTTTAATCCATTGATCAAGGAATATTAAATCTAAGAATTTAATTTAAAACAGGGTACTTGTTGAATCAATTTATAATATAGGAAGATAATTTAATAAGATGTCTTAGCTCAGGTAATATTAAATACCACACAATACCTTGAAATAAGACAGCATTTGTTCTTATTACCAGTTATTGTGTGGTTGTGTAAATGGTGGATTGGTTGTTTATTGTCTTTCTGTGTTCATTTGCTTAAATATGACAATGAATTTATAAAAATGAAGCTCATTCTATTACAAGAAAAGGAATTTTGTATAATGGAAGAGTTTTTAAGTTACAATATTCATGTAACACACATAATCCTATTTTAAGGGAACTGGCCGTCAACTGCAGTAGTCTTTTGTATCTTATGGAGAAATTGCCATTATTACATTATGCAGTAACAAGTCAACTAAACAGCCTGAATGTTGTTGGGTTAAAATGGTTAAATGCTGATAGAAGAAAAAGAATTCACATATGAAACATTATAAATTGCATGCTTATGTGCCTTCTTTATAAATTCCATGAGGCCTTTATATTTTATGCCCGGTAGGGTGGCATATAGCAGTTGAACTGTCAGTATGTCAGTCTGTCCGTCCGTCCGAAAAAAAATTAACGTTGGCCATAACTTTTGCAATATTGAAGATAGCAACTTGATATTTGTCATGCATGTGTATCTCATGAATCCGCACATTTTTGAGTGGTGGAAGTTCAGGTCAAGGTCATTCTTCAAGGTCAAAGGTCAAATTGCGGCACAGTAGGGGGCATTGTGTTCTGATGAACACATCTCTTGTTTTATCTAATTTAGAATAGCATATAATACATTTCATATATTTGGTGTTCATCTGATATGCTCATTTGTATTTTCAAGTTTGGCCATGCCCAGGAGGGGAGTGACTGAGTTATGGGGTGCAGAAGAAGCACAAGCCATCTCGACATGATGAATCATCCCCAACAGCGCTTGAGGATGGTTTCTTGCTCGATGAGGATGAATCCATAACTGAGAATTGAGGATGATACTTCTCTCAACACTGCATTGTATGAAGACAAAGCAACTCAGTGTGGTTAGTCATCGTCAACAACAGAACCCGACTCAGCTGACGTTGGAGACTGTCAAGTTGAGATCACTGTGCCTATCAGGGTTGAGTGTTACATACTGAACGAAGTGATCCAAAGCAATTATTGTTAATACGCACGCTAGAGACCTGGACATTCGCTTTTTACATTCAGATCAAAGCATGGCAAAACATATTTAAGGATGAAAGTATGTGTTAATGAAGCAGGACACACTACTGAATATGTTCATGGTTAGGAAGTTGCCCCAGAACCATTTTTTGTGGGAACAAATTTCTAGTGATTATCTTTTTGCCCTTTAGCTCACCTGAGCACAATGTGCTAATGGTGAGCTTTTTTGATCGCCTTTTGGCAGTCGTGGAGTGCGTGTTGTGTGGCGTCAACATTTGCCTTGTAAACAATCTTGAGGCCACATTAATTGTCCAACTTCATGAAATTTGGTCAGAACATTTTTCCAAATGAAATCTTGGACAAGTTAAAAAATTGTTCCGGTTTATTGTCCGTCATCATGAACTTGTTCAGAGATTTGTCAAAATGATATCTTGGGCCAGTTCAAAAATGGTTTCCGGTTGGTTCAAAAACATGGGCACCAGGGGGTGGGGCATTTTTCCTTATATGTCTATATATAGCTATAGAAAAACCTGGTATCCGGACAATCTCTCCTACAGACACTCGCTCCTACGCTAAATTTGATAGGGCGGACGGTCGCTCCTACGATGTTTTGACAGGGCGGACAGTCGCTCCTACGATGTTTTGCAAGGGCGGACAGTCGCTCCTACGATGTTTTGACAGGGCAGACAGTCGCTCCTACATTATTTTGCCAACCCGGACAATCGCTCCTACATTATTTTGTCAACCCAGACAGTCGCTCCACATTATTTTGACTCACGGCAAAATGTAGTGTACGCGATCAAAGGCTAACACCTATGATTAACCGACAATTAAATTGCAACTTGT
This sequence comes from Dreissena polymorpha, assembly GCF_020536995.1. NCBI lineage: Eukaryota > Metazoa > Mollusca > Bivalvia > Myida > Dreissenidae > Dreissena > Dreissena polymorpha. The sequence goes on from NC_068356.1 coordinate 3,941,838, forward strand.
GTCGAAAAATGCAAATAAGCCAGATATTTAAATTTGAAATCGAAAATGTCTGTACATTTGAATTCGCCATTATGTTGCATTCATGAATTTTGTATTCAAATGTATATGATTGAAGCGATTGAATAATTTGGAAAGTTCTAAGTGATGTCGGTTAAATTTGTGAAAACTACGATGATATAAAGGTATAAATACGCATCTTATGTATCCTTGGCAGGATAGCTCAGTTGGCTAATGCGGTTTTTACTTCGAGTCCTGCTGCGGGCTACTTTTGTTTCCTTTTTTAAATTTATGGTTTGATTTTTACTGGAGCTTTTAAAATTTAAGTTTACATTTATCAATATAAAGCATTTAATGACAAACTTCAAAACATGCCAAAATCCTGTGAAAAGGCCCCTTTAATGTGACGCCATTCTGTAATCTTTATGCACGGTTGGCACATCATAGGTGTCAAAGTGGTCATTATCGATTGATACTACCATTGTTGTTATAGCAATTATTGATTTAATGCGGTTTTTTATGTTTATTCCATTCGCAAAATGGCACTTATTCCAATAAATGTAATATAGGAAAGAATGTCCCTGATAGGAATAATGTAGGAACCATTGTCCAAAGTGCCCTTATAACTACCTTATATTTACAGAATCGACAAACTGTAACATAGTTTGTCAGTAAGTAAATTAATAAAAATCAAATTGATCGGCTCATGTTAATTAAATTGCTTTCTGTTAACAGGTTGGCAATTATAATTGTTGATTAATTATAGGTGTAAGCCTTGATCAGCGAATAATATGTTTGCCTTGGAGTCAAAAATAATGTAGGAGCGATTGTCCGGGTTGACAAAATAATGTAGGAGTGATTGTCCGGGTTGGCAAAATAAATGTAGGAGCGACTGTCCGCCCTGTCAAAACATCGTAGGAGCGACTTTCCGCCCTGTCAAACATCGTAGGAGCGACTGTCCGCCCTGTCAAAACATCGTAGAGCGACTGTCCGCCTTGTCAAATTTAGCGTAGGAGCGATTGTCGTAGGAGCGATTGTCCGGGATTCGAAAAACCTTTTTAACACTCTATAGAGTGTCCCAATGATATCATGAAAAACATGGCCACCAAGGGGCGGGGCTTTTTCCTTACATGACTTTGGTAAAAACATGTTAACACTCTCAGTCGCATTTATAGTCCAATCTCCATGATGAAAAATCTTGTGATTATGAATTTTCTTCAGCAACATAATACCCTGCCCCATACGATAATGGCTCTTATGCTTACATGTTTGTTGCCTGCATAACTGCAGAATATTAGCTGTTTTCTCCCGATATGTTATTAATTTTGTAATATCAACAACTTGCTTAATACGTGTAATAAATTGCTTATTTTTATGCCAGTTGTATTGATATGTGTTTATGAATGATGAAGTTTTTATGCATTCTTTTATTGCACAGACTAAAATTAAACCTATCTCGCCAAAACCACTGGATGCGCAGAGAGGTTGCCGATATTTGGCGAGCTGCCTATCTCTGTTATCTCTGTTATCTATGTCTCTGATAAAACTATTACTGCTGTGTTGTTTTTTTCATCCTTTCCATTTGTCTCTTATATGTCTGTCAATACAGGCATTTAAGGCTCGATTGGTACATTGTCGGATCGGGTACTACTTACATTTACCCCGGGTACTCTTAAGTATACTTACATGTACCCAGGGTACGGTAAATATACTAAAACGTACCGGGAATTTAAAGCTAATCGGTCGTTGTCGGCTATTTTTATGTCCCCCACTATAGTAGTGGGGGACATATTGTTTTTGCCCTGTCTGTTGGTCTGTCTGTTGGTCTGTCTGTTTGCGCCAACCTTAAATTTTGCAATAACTTTTTGCTATATTGAAGATAGCAACTTCATATGCTTGTGTATTCATGAAGCTGCACATTTTGAGTGGTGAAAGGTCAAGGTCATCCTTTAAGGTCAGATGTCAATATATGTGGCCAAAATCGCTCATTTTATGACTACTTTTGCATTATTAAGATAGCAACTTTGATTAGTTAGCATGCATGTGTATCTCATGGAGCTGCACATTTTTAGTGGTGAAAGGTCAAGGTCATCCTTCAAGGTCAGAGGTAGCAAATATGAGGCCCAAATCGCTTATTTTATAAATACTTTTGCAATATTGAAGATAGCAATTTTATATTTGGCAGCATGTGTATCTCATGGAGCTGCACATTTTGAGTGGTGAAAGGTCAAGGTCATCCTTCAAGGTCAGAGGTCAATATATGTGGCCCAAATCGCTCATTTTATGAATACTTTTGCAATATTGAAGATAGCAACTTGATATTTGGCATGCATGTGTATCTCATGGAGCTGCACATTTTGAGTGGTGAAAGGTCAAGGTCATCCTTACAAGGTCAAGGTCAATTCAAGGTCAAACGTCATATGGGGGACATTGTGTTTCCACGAAGATAGCAACTTGATATTTGGCATGCATGTGTATCTCATGGAGCTGACATTTTGAGTGGTGAAAGGTCAAGGTCATCCTTCACAAGGTCAAGGTCATCCTTCAAGGTCAAACGTCATATTAGGGGGACATTGTGTTTCACAAACACATCTTGTTTTAATTAAATATATTCACATTTATGTCAATTTTCTGTAAAATGACTCTATATTATCGAAACTCATACTCACAAAGCATGTTGAGGCAGTTTTTTTTAAAATAGAAGTTTGTTTAAGATAATCGGTAGCGCGTTTTACGACATAGGATTTTAGGCGGGAATACAACTCGAGTACAGTCTAATATCGACCGGGTACGATTTATTAATTTACCGTACCGGGGTACATGTAAGTATACTTAAGAGTACCTGGGGTACAGTAAGTAGTACCGGAGTCGACAATGACCAATGGAGTCCATATTAAGGGATTAATTATGTCATGCCTGGGGTCGGGCAGCTTCCAGTACTTTGTCCAGAGTATAGTCTTTAATATATCACCTATTCACATGAAACTTCATATATGCATATTAGGATAGATCTCACTGATTAGAAGTTCAGTGCACAAGAAATATAGTATAAGCCCCTTCATTACTTTATTTATCTCACTTTTTTAGTGTCCGGGTCATAACGTAATTACAATAAGACCCATTTACATCAAACTTCGAACAAAGGTAGGGTTGTGGTGTATAGAGTGCAGCGTTCAACAATCATAAGTCGAGAACTCTGGCTTCATATTTCACAATTCTATGCCTTTGTGGTTTCCACATTTTTTCTTGGTTCCTGTTTTCCTGAAACTACTAGTTCATGATTGAAATTAAGTTTATACATTTAGAAAGGAAATCATACTGCTTATATGGGTTATATCAAATATTTCAGTGTGTGTGGTATATTGTATTTTATACACAATAATGAAAATGTGATATAGTCCTTGGTGTTATATGTCTGTTTGTTAGAGGGAAAAAGACAGCACAGGAACTAACGTCTGGGATATCATATCCTTATCAGAAAACAAAACAGTTAATAACTGAAACTGCAAATATAACTAAAATGTATTTAAACATCATCGATCTATTGGAGAAGTGGTGTGTCCCATAATTGAAACTAGCCAGTACAGTATGTTCCAGAATACTCCCGCATGTCTCTGCTAATAACGCTACCAGTGCACGGTGTTGTTAAAGATAAAAACAAAACACTGCAATAACAAAACAATGAACCTAACACACTGCCCTAATCAGGCATTTTGTGTAAAAAAAACACAACTTGTGGAATGTAACCGGTACACTAAGTACGACATTGCACCGAAAATTTTGCAAGGTAAATTTCTAGGAAAAAAACCTCCAAAACTGTTACACGGCAAATAAAAAGCAAAAGAAATACAATTCCGAATGACAATAATTATGCTTCCAAGTTATTGTCTTTCTGGATTGTATTATCATCACAGAAATGGATAAAAGCAACGTTTGGATTATCAAAAGGTAATGTAATATATTTTCGAGATAAGTCCTATATTATTTATACAGTCTTTCAAAATTATGGAACGTTTTAAATTCATCTTTCCAGAAATAGCAATATGTGGGGTTAATCTCTTTCAAAAAGACATTTTATTCAACGTAACGTACCGAGTTATGAATATAAAAAATTATAAATTGATTTTGAAACCTTAAAAAGAAAACATTAATTATTTAATAAAGTTTGGTGTCTTTACTCTTTATACAATGGAATATATTGCAATGGGTATAAACTGTTTTGAAGTCTGATCCCCCCTCTCTTCTCTGGTCAAACTCCCATTGGAGTTCTTTATAATGGAGTTAAACGGGGATCCCCCGTCAAACACCCATTGGGTTTAATTTAAATGGGGGATTGACGGGGTCCCCCGTGAAAACCCGTTGGAGTTTAATGGATATGGAGATGGACGGGATCCCCCGTCAAAAACCCCACGGAGAGAGAAAATCTACAAACACTTATTTTCTTATTAAAGTACATATTTCTTACAATTATAATTTAAACATGTGTATTGTAAACATTGAAACAGAAACCAAAGCATAATATTAAATTACATTTTTGTAAAATATAGGTAAAATTCTCCCGTCTGAAAAAAAACCCGTTGGAGAAATGCAATTCTTAACGGGGGAGCCAAAACCCCGTTGGGACCAACGGGGGATGGCAACTTTATCATCAAATAACTCTACTTTCCAAAAACATTTTAACTCTTTTTTTTCAATTATATGTATGTACTCAATGCCCCCTACAATATGCAAAATTTCATAACAATTGTTCAATAAATAAAAAAAAATAAGTTGCAAATAACGGGATTTGCAAACTTAATGGATACTGTTAA